>NC_057722.1:60399296-60578798 GCF_004010195.1 Chiloscyllium plagiosum
CTTTTCCCTGGGGTCAGGGAGTCCAGAACTAGAGGGCATAGGTTTAGGGTGAGAGGGGAAAGATATAAAAGAGATCTAAGAGGCAACATTTTCATGCAGAGGGTGGTACGTGTATGGCATGAGCTGCCAGAGGATGTGATGGAGGCTGGTACAATTGCAACATTTAAGAGGCATTTGGATGGGTATATGAATAGGAAGGGTTTGGAGGGATATGGGCCGGGTGCTGGCAGGTGGGACAAGTTTGGGTTGGGATATCTGGTCGGCATGGACAGGTTGGACCAAAGGGTCTGTTTCCATGCTGTACATCTATGACTCTATGAACTTTTCATTAAACCAGCATGATCAAGTGAGGGCTGTGCTGAGCTTTTTGATAACAAATTATGGTTGAATACAACTCTGCTGCTGCTGATGCTCCTCATGGGTGCCGAGATTTAAATCACTAGATTTGTTCAAAATCTTTTCTTTTAACATGGTGCTGGAGCAACGCAATGTGGGTCTGTTTCCATGCTGTACATCTATGACTCTATGAACTTTTCATTAAACCAGCATGATCAAGTGAGGGCTGTGCTGAGCTTTTTGATAACAAATTATGGTTGAATACAACTCTGCTGCTGCTGATGCTCCTCATGGGTGCCGAGATTTAAATCACTAGATTTGTTCAAAATCTTTTCTTTTAACATGGTGCTGGAGCAACTCAATGTGGTGGAGAATATTTACAACATCACAAAGGATCAGCAAATACTGACCTTAGCCTTATCTTTACAGGGGTGTGCTGTGGTCAATCCCAGTAATGCTGTTAAGGACAGATGCATGTTGAACAGGTTGATTGGTGAGGATGAGATCAAGTAAGTATTCCCTCTGATTGTCTCCCTCACTATCAAACATGACCATACACTAATAGTTGCAATCGTCAGGACTGAAAAAGCTGTCTGGACCAGCTTCACTGTGGTTTAATTCAAACCTAAGTGTCCCTTCCTAATTCTCCTTGTCAATTGTTTTGAAAATGATCTGATGCAACTTTGGATCTTTTAATACATGCCCTATATCCTTGGAAAGTTATGTGTAAACAGAATCATCATTTGATACAGGATAGGAGACAGGCTTAGATAATGTTTCAATTGGTAAAGTCTGAGACTACTTGCGAATGGCTGAGGAACTGATAAGTTCACTTTTTAAAAAGTGTACTGTTTTTGAAATATCTGGCCTAAATCAGATAACATTTGATGCTATATGTCAACCCACTGCTCTGCAGCCTGATTTTGCTCACGAGAACTTGCATTGATGGTGCAAGCATTCCTTCAGAAAGATCTCAGTGACTGATTGTGCACCAGTTGCAGCTATAGATATTCAGATAAGCAGTTGCTGGTGGCAACAGTTTGACAAACAGTTCAAGTGATCAAGTCAAGGTCGGTAACGCTACTCATAAACAAGTGGGAATTTCCAAGCTCACAGCTGGGTTAATAACTACAACTTTGAGAAAAGAATTGAGAGTAAAACCGAAATTTTAAACACTTACATAATTGCAGTAATTTAGTAACCTGATAGGTAATTATAGATGCATTAAATTAAAGCTCAGATCTGATCCCTGCCACATTTGTGTGTTATAAAATCTCCAGAACCCGTTGTTGACTTAGAGAAAATGTGTGGTGTCACCACTTGCTCAAATTAAACCTCAGGCTTTCTGAGTTTGGGATTTCGGAAGAGCCTTAATTGCACGGTCCTTCATGATGTTGGAACTGAATAAGATTGCAGGACTCTATTGCTGCCTGAATATCAAGGAGACTGGGAAACCCTACCAGAATGCAGCTTGGAACACATTCACGGCGCTGAGGGGAGAATAAAGTGTAACAATGCAGTTTATTTTGAAACTGTTCTTTAATGACATGGTGTCGTCATTGACGAATACATCATTTATTGCCTATCCTTGTTTCTTCTTGAAGTGGATGGTAAGGACTCCAAAGGCCAGTTAAATGTCAAACACCATCATCTGTGCCGGGTGTAACAAACTGACAGAAGAGATCAGGACAGCTGATTTCATTTTTCCTGAAAAACATGTTTAGATTAGATTCCCTACAGTATGGAAACCGGCCATGGAATCAGAATTTTTTAAACAATTATTGTTGACTTTCCTGGGCCTCTGCATTACCAGTATACTACTATCTTCTATGAGGAACATTGCCATGAGGAAAATTATCCAGAGGGGACAGCCTGGGGATTCCTCAAACATGTAGCTCTATGGTGCGCTGCTTATGATTGATAAGATGAAGTAAATTCCAAAGCAACTGCCCACATGAGACTAAGTATCATATAGAAATGAAAAGATTGAAGCTGTAAAGATACAGAACTTCAGAAGTTGAATTCGCCAGATGGCTCCCAACTCCATATCGAAACAAGCGTAAATAAAATCAAATAAAACAGGTTGACACACGGCTGCTCAAGTGTGGGATGGTCCTGAGGCACCAAGTCAATTGCTGAAGCGAGAGAGCTCTATTTAAGATGCTCCAGTCAGATCTTAACAGCAAATATATTGAAGTGCTGTTTGAATGGGAGGATTTTAACCAAATTTAACAGTCGTTCAGGTACCGATATAAAATTGAAGAGAGAAAAAAGATGCAAGGTATCTTTAAAGAGACAAATAACATTACAATGGGATTGTCCAGAAGTAGGAGACAAATTATTGGAGCAAAAACAGAAATTGCTGGAGAAAATCAGCAGGTCTAGCAGTGGAGAGTAAACAAAGTTAACGTTTCTAGTCCAGTGACCATTCTTCGGAACTCAACTGTTCTGAAGAAGTCACAGGACTCGAAATGTTAACTGCTTTCTCTGCACAGGTCCTGCCAGAGATGCTGAGTTTCTCCAGCAATTTTTTTTTTGCTTTTGAGATTTTTTTCACGCGTCATTTTGGCATTCTAAAGGAGTTTAGTGTGAACCAATCTAGAAAGGATTACAGTGAATGTAAATCAATCCACAAATTTGTTTGATAAATTGTTCAATGCAACATAAATACCTATTAGATAACTACATAATGGCTATATCAGAAACTTGATTAAAGAAATATGATTAATTTTCCTGTCTACAATATTTTGAAGAACAGAATTTGGCAGTTGTGTTCCCTAAATTAATAAAATAAACAATTGTATCAGGAGGGGAGTCATGTAGTTGAGAAGGAAAAGACTATGGTGTTTAGCACCAAGTAACAAAACACAGGCTATTAACCTACTAATATTGCACTATAATCCCCAAATAGAGAGAGACCGAAGGAGCAAAATTGTGGTTTAGCTTAATTAAAGTAGTAAGAAACAGATTTTAGGGTAAAAGTGAGAAATGCAATTATCCTAATTCAGACAGAAATGGGAACTGTGCAAAGAATTAGAATTCCTGGAATGTGTAGTGAAGACCTTGCTTGATGAAAAAGCAAAAACATGTGAATACTGGAAGCATGTAACAAAATCAGAAAGAGCTGGAAAAACTTACCAGGACGGGAAGCACTCGTGGAGAGAAAGTAGAGTCGGCATTTCGAGTGCAGTCTTCAGAACCCAGATGACTCTGCTTTCTCTCCTCAGATGCTGCCAGACTGTGGAGCATTTATATCTATTTCTGTTTTGTTCCAACTGTCCTGATCAGTTTGTTCCTTGCTCAACAAAGAAGCATTGGATGCTGGATCAAGAATCAGAGGAATGGAATTCAGTTGTACAACATATTTCACTGGAAGCATGTTTTGGTACCAAAGATCTTAGCTCCTCATAATTAAAACAAAGAACAATACAGCACAGGCTCAGGCCCTTCAGCCCTCTAAGCCAAAGCTGACTCATTTTGCCCTTCCATACTAAAACTGACAGAATCCCCATCTCTCTGTTCCCTTCCTACTCATTTTTCATCCAGGTGCTTCTTGAATGCTGCTTGTGTGTTTGCTTCCATCACCTCCTCTGACAGGGTGTTCAAGGCACTCACCACTCTTTATGTCAAAAGTTTGCCTTGCACATCTTTTTTAATCTTGTTCCTCCCCCTACACCTTGAATCTGTGTCCCAAAGTAATTGAACCTTCCATCCTGGGAAAAAGCCTCATACTTTCCACTCTATCCATGCCATTCATAATCTTATAGACTTCTATCAGTTTGCTTCTCAATCGCCTCTATTCGAGTGAAAACAAACCCACCTAAAATCCCCATATCTTGGTAAACACTTTCTGTACCCTTGCCACAGCATCCACATTTTGCTGGTAGTGTGGTGACCAGAACTGTATACAATATAACAAGTATGACCTAATTAAAGTTCTATAAAGATGCAGCATAATTTGCCTATCCTTATACTTAATGCCCTATCCGATGAAGGCAAAATGCCATAGATCTTTTTACTGCATTATCTACCTGTGCTGCCACTTGCAGTAATCTATGGACCTGTACACCCAGATCCCTCTGAATATCAAGTCTCCTAAGCATTCTACCATTCACTGTCTAACTTTCACCTGTACCTGATCTTCGAAAATGTATCACCTCACATTTGTCCAGACTAAACTCCATCTACCATTTCTCTGCTCACGCCTCCAACAAATCTATATCCTGCTGTATCCACTGACAATTCTCCTCACTATACTCAATTCCACCAGCCTTTATATAATCCACAAATTTACTAATTAGATTAGCCATGTTTTCTTCCAAATCATTTGTGTAGATCACATACAGCACTGATCCCTGTAGAACACCACTAGTCACAACTCTTCATTCCTAAGAGCATCTCTCTCCTATGACTAAGCCAGTTCTGTATCCATTTTTCCAGCTCACCCCGATGCCATGTGACTTCACCTTCTGTACCAGTCTGCCATGAGGGCCCTTGTCACTGGCTTTACTGAAGTCCATGGAGTCAACAGCAACCACTTTTCCCTCATCAATCACATTCATCACCTTCTCCAAAAACTCGAACAAATTAGTGAAGCACAATCTCCCCCACACAAAACCTTGCTGTCTATTGCTAATAAGTCAATTTACTTCTAAATGCATATAGATCTTGTCCCTACAAATCTTTTCCAGTAATTTCCCTATCACTGATGTGAGGCTCACAGTAATGTAATTTTCTGGATTACCCCATTACCCTTCTTAAACAAAAGGACAATATTGGATATTCTCCAATGCTGTGGGATCTCAACTATGGCCAAAGAGGACTGGAGATGTTTGTCGATGCTCCAGTAATTTGTTCTTTTGCTTCCCTCAATATTCTGAGAGAGATCCCACCAGGACCCAAGAACTTATCTACCTTAATACTTTTAAAGACGCATAACACCTCTTCCTTTTTAAAAGCACTTGGCTTCAAACTTCTACACTTCTTTCCCTATGATCATCCTCCACCAATTCCTTCTCTTTGGTTAATATAGACACAAAGTATCCATTTTGGATCTCACCTGCCCCTTCACTTAGATTCCCTCCTCTATCCTTGAATGGTGCAATCCTTTCCCTGATTACCCTCTCGCATTTTATATATGTATTAAAAATCTTGGGATTCTCCTTAATCCTGTTTGCTAATGACTTTTCATGACCCCTTTCAGCCCTTCTAATTCCTTGTTTAATTTCTTTCCTACTCTCCTGAGTTGGATAAAAAGCAAGATAACATCATACATAAAAAGCACATATAAACAGAGGAGGATTATTTCAAGAGCAAATCGAAACATAGTAGGCAAATTTACATCAAACATTGAATGGCTTTCACATGAAAGCCAGTTCTTGTATTGAGTTCACTAACCAGGTTTCTCACAGTGCTCTAGCAAAGTACAACACAATCAGGAAGAACCATTCCCCATTTTCCATTTGGGAACTCTATAGCCTTCTGGACTTAATTTTTTTTCAACAATTCTAGTTTTTGTATGCCTTTCCCTATGTTTTCCCCCATCCCCACACACCAGGCCTTGTCATCGTATGGGCTGCTACCACACAGAACCCATTGTCAGCATTAGCCAATTGTCATTCTCCCCAGCTGGTGCTTATCCACTCCTTTATCTGTCCAACTGTTCTTCATTCTCTTTGGGTCATATCTCTACCTATTATGTATTCCTCACCCATCTGAACTTATCCCTCCCCACCCCTTGCCACTCCCCCTCCCCCCCCCTCCGCCAACCCTGCCCCACCATCTTTGGTCTAAAACCTATCCTTTGTTTCCTACCATTAGTTCTGAAGAAGGGTCACTTGACCTGAAAAAAATAACTCTGAATTCTCTCCACAAATGAGGTCAGGCCTGCTGAGATTTTCTAGCATTCTTATTTTTGTTTCACATTTTCAACATTCATGGTTTTTCAGTTTTTTGTCTTATGTTGAGTTTAGAGGTTCTTACCAAGGGCAAGAAATGGCAACAAAACTCAGTCAACTCAGGATATAGGGATTAAAATGACAAAGAATAAAAAGAAAGATAGGCCTTGTATAAAAGTTCAAGTTCTTAATTGGAGTAAGGCAATTTTTTATGGTATGAGACAGGAACTTCCAAGATTTGATTGGAGTAGACTATTCACAAGTAAAGAGATGAATGGCAAGTGGGAGGCTTTCGAATTGAGATAACAAGAGTTCAGAGGCATTATGTTCCTTTTAGTGTGAGAGGTAAGGCTGATAAGAGTAGGGAGCAATGGATGAATAAAGATACTGAGGCTCTGGTCAAGAATAAGAAGGAATCATACATTAGGTATAAATAATAAGGATTAAGTGAATCGTTTGAAGAATGTAAGGCATGTAATGGCATTCTTAAGATGGACATTAGGAAGGCTAAAAGGAGATATGAAATAGGCTTAGCAGTTAAAGTTAAGGATAATCCAAAGAGATTTTACAAGTACATTAAGAGCAAAAGAGCAACTAGGGAGAGAATAGGACTGCTTTAAGATCAACAAGGAAGTCTATGTGTGGAATCAGTTTTTTTTACTATGGAGAAAGAAATGGAAACTTGGGAACTTGAGAAAGTTGGAGATGACTGGTGATGGCTAAAGTTGCGCCTTTATTTAAGAAGGGCTGTAAGGAGAAGCCTACAAACTATAGACCTTTGAGTTTGACATCAGTTATGACTAAGTTGTTGAAGGGGTTTCTGAGAAATAGGATTTACATACATTTATACACATAAGGACTGATTAGGGATAGTCAGCATGGTTTTGTGCCTGAGAGATCTTGATCAAGATTTTTGAGGACATAACCAAAAGAAAATGATGAGGGCAGAGCAGTAGGCATTTTCTCCATGGACTTTATTAAAGCCTTTGACAAAGTTCTGCATGGTAGTCTAATAAGTAAAGTTAGATCACAGGGAATTCAGGGAGAGATTGATAATTGAATACAAAACTGGCTTGATGGTAGAAGACAGAGGGTGATGGTGGAGTATTGTTTCTCAGACTGGAGGATTGAGACCAGTGGTGTTTCATAGGGATTAGTGTTGGGTTACTTTTTTCTGTAATGTATATAAATAATTTGGATGACAATTTAAGATGCTAAGTTAGTCAGCTTGTGGATGACAACAAAATTGGTGATATCGTCAACAGTGAAGAAGTTTACCTAAGATTACAAAGGGATCTTAATCATTTGGGCCAAGTGACAGGTGGAATTTAATTTGGATAAATGTGCAGTATTGCATTTTGGTATGCAAACAAGGGTAGGATGCATAAGTTAATGGTATGGCTTTGGGTAGAATTGTCGAACAGAGAGACCTAGGGGTTCATTTACTTACTTCTTTGAAAGTTGCAAAACATATAGACAGGGTGGTTAAGAAGGCCTTCATTTCCCAGACTATTTTGTATAGGATTTGAATGTCATGTTAAGGTTGTACAGGACATTTGTGAGGCAACTTTTGGAGTACTGTGTATAGTTCTGAACACACTGCTATAGGAAGGATATTATTGAATTGGAGATGGTTTAGGAATGATTTACCAAGATATTACCGAGGCAGGAGGATTTGAGTTGTTAGTATAAACTGGGACTTTTTTCACTGGAATATAGGAGGTGGAGGGGTGACCATATAGATGTTTGCAAAATCAATAATGGAATAGATTATATGAAAAGCAAACATCTTTCCCTAGGGTTGGTAAGTTCAAAATTAGATGCCATATTTTTAAGTTGAGAGAGACAGTTTGAAAGAGACTGGATGGGTAAGTTTTTCACACAGAGGGCAATTCATGTGTGAAATGAATTGCCAGATGAATTAGTAGATGCAGGTACAGTTACAACATTTAAAGGCATTTGGATAGGTGCATGAGTAGGAAAGGTTTAGAGGGATATGGGCCTAATGTAGGCAAGTAGGACTATTTTAGTTTGGGAAACTTGGTCAGCATGGATGAGTTGAATCAATGGGTCTGAGTCCGTGTTTTATGACTCGATGATTCTATATGCCTATGGCAAAATTAGCCTAGTAAGATTGTAAAAAAGTATGTTGTATATAGAAACATCAAAGAAGACTGAAAACTCTAAATAAAATAATAGTGAAAACTAAAATTTTCATTTTTGGTAGAAAAAGGAAAGAAATTAGGCCTCAATATTATCATGAGTTTAACCACCTAGGAGACAGGACTGTAGGTTCAAGTTCTCCTATCTCCATGTTCCAAACTATGCCAGCTTGTAAATATATCTCCATTCTTCTACTGTCACTGGAAACCCATTTCCTAACAGTTTCACCACATTGTCTTCCACCACAAATAAGGTGGTTGAACACCATTAGCTTTGCCAGTGATACCCTTTAACAAATCAGAAGAAAACACTTTTAAAATGCTTTAACATGTATATTTTAAACATCTCAATAGAATAAGTATCAGTGTTATGAATGTTGCTTTTTGCTTGATTAGAATGACTTTAGTCTTACAAAACAGGATAAAATTTGAAATTTTACCAAACCTGCATTTTAAGAATGAAATATTATACATTACAATTAGCATAGTTTGACTAGCAGGTACATAGAATTTAATAAATAGAAATGTAAGATGATTCACTTTTTGACAATGTAATTGGGAGAGTGTGTAAGAGAGGGACAATGAATGTGGTTTACTTGGATTTTTAGAAGGTTTTTGACAAGTTTGCACATAAGAGATTAACATGCAAAATTAAATTGAATAGGTTTGGTGCTCATGTACTGAAGTGGATTGAGGACTGATTGGCAGACAGACAGGAAAAAAGTAAAAATAAACTTTCCGAGTTGCAGGCTTTGTTCACAATATGCATTAATGACATACTTGAGGAAACCACGTGCCATATATCCAATTTTCCAGATGGCGCAGGTTGAGTTGGACTGTGTCCTGTGAAGAGAATTTGGATAAGATTCAGGGCGATGTGGACAAGTTAGGTAGTTGGGCAAATATGTGGCAGATGCAGTACATTGTGCACAAATGTGAAGTTATGCACTTAATGTAACTTAAACAGACAAATTATTATTTTGAAGGCAACAGATTGGGAATGGGGAGACAAAATGAGACCTTGGTGTTCTTACCCAGCTGTTGCTGAAAGTAAACATGCAGGTGCAGCAGATGGTGAAGAAGGCAAATGGTATGTTGGTCTTCATAGAGAGTATTTGACTGCAACAGAGGGATGCAGACTGGACGGGCTAAATGGCCTGCTACTTCTGCTACGTCTTACGGTCTCTACGTCGATCTCACTGAACCTGAAGGTGATGGTACGCAAAGAAAGATTTTGAAAATGATTAGTTGGGGATTTGAAAGAAAAAAAACTGGACTACAAGGATCGAAAGGAGAACAACAACTCAATGATTTGCCCCGGGAGGAGTCAGTAAGGAGTGAATAGATGCAAACGCTCCATTCTGTGTCGTACGTAAAACCGGGATCTTTAGTTTTTCTAGATTACCTAGAAAGATACAAGTTGAAATGGTCACAACATGTCAATGTGGGAATGCTGCCTGATCACAAAAAGACCGCATATGTTCTCAAAACGCCAGGAGGATGAAACTACCAATCATGTTTAGCTTTCAGAATATTATAGTCGAAAAAACGACAATCAGCTGAGCCTTAGTAAAAGCAAATCTTCATTGATTAATTTGATTGAACTATTTGCTAAGAACAGAACAATTCAGGAAATCATTGAGAACAGCAATAGACTTCATCAGACATCGGAGGACTGGGAAAAATGTGGAGACAGAAACTCATTACTTTTATTACAGAAATGTGCGATGTGTTACATTGTGGTTGGAAGAATGCGGCGGGGCGATTTGAACTAAGTGGCGCAATTGCAAAGTGACCGCAAGCATCGGGAGACCTTGCGGAGGTATTGCAGAAATCTTTGGCACAGGAGAAGATAGGGAGAGGCATTTGAGATCCGTTGGCATCATAAACGGAGAAACGGAGTGAAAAAAACAAGGAATGTCTGCTCCAGCAGCTTAGAACACTGGCTCCGCCTCAGCTGCATAATTCCATTTTATTGTGGGTACCGAAGTTTGAAAGAGTGCGAAAGCTATGGCGAGTTTACACAAGAAGTCCGCTGGAATGGTACCAAGGGCGTCGGAATTTAGTAATGCGGCGGCTCTCGGTGATATAATCGTGCTGAGAAATTGATAAGGCGTCATTGCTGTGTTTGGTCGAATACATCAGATTAGATTCCCGACAGTGTAGAAACAGGCCCTTCGGCCCAACAAGTCCACACCGATCCTCCGAAAAGTAACCCACTCCCCAGACTCATTACCCCACTAATGCACCTAACACTATAGGCAATTTAGCATGGCCAATTCACCTCGCCTGCCCAATTCATTGGTGGGAGCAAACCGGAGCACACCTACGCAGGCACGAGGAGAATGTGCGATCTCCACACAGACAGTCACCCGAAGGGGGGATCGAACCCGCTGCCCTGGCGCTAAAATCTTTCCAGTGACAGAAAACACCATGGGGACATAATAGTGAAGATTTGCGAAGAATTAAATACAAAACGTGGAAATACGTTTTTATAGAGATTTATTTGTGATGCCGAATCGCTTATCTGAAATGCCAGTCACTGGTACTAGTCAAAGCAAATGTGTTAAGTCCTTAAAGCGAATAAATCCAAGGCGGCGAGAGAATGTATGAGAATGGAATTAACTGTATCTTTCGATTTCCACACGAAAAGAATGAGCTGGATACTATTTTAAAAAATATATCCTTCTGTGTTTTGTTCATTCGAAATTACTGGGCATGCCTCCATGGAATTTAATTTAGACAAAATGACTACTTTCATATGCAACTAGTCAATACACCACTTGCAGAAGGAAACAGTGGCCCAGCAAAACACAAATAGCCGAATGAAAGTACAATGACTCAATAAGAGAGGCAGGTGGAAGTGGACAGCACAGAGTGGGAGACAGACCGGCTCTGGAATTAAAGATAGGTTAGAACGTGATCAAAACAGGTGGAAACAGGCAAATACACTATTTTCTCCAATATGAGAAAATTCTGAGAGACACAGAAATTCGACTAGTCAGGTCTGTCTGTCTTTATCTGTCTATCTAGCTAGCTAACTATCTACCTATTTTTCTTTCTTTCTATCGATCTGTAACTAAAGAATATGTCATGATTTTAGATTACTTACAGTGTGGAAACAGGCCCTTCGGCCCAACAAGTCTACACCGACCCGCAACCCACCCAGACCTATTCCCCTACATTTACTCCTTCAACTCACACTACGGGCAATTTAGCATGGCCAATTCACCTAACCTGCACATTTTTGGACTGTGGGAGGAAACCCACGCAGACTGTGCAAACTCCACACAGTCAGTCGCCTGAGGAGGGAATTGAATCCAGGTCTCTAGCGCTGTGAGGCAGCAGCGCTAACCACTGTGCCCTGCCGCCCAAATTGCACTTTACAGGATTATGGATTAAAACGGATCCTCTCCGCTATAATTTTCTTTCTGTCTCACTGGGCACGAAGTTCTGGGCTGCTGCTCTCATTCCCCGATATATTCTTTACCTGCGGGGCATTGTCTTTTCTGTCACATGTAACTGTATATAAAGACAGGAACCGTTCAATAGGCGTTAATGACATTAAATATTATTAACTCCGCCTCATAGCTGATAAATTTGTATTCTAATCAGAAACCTATCGGGCAACTTCAAGGTTACAGAACCCCTCCCCCTCTCACGCTTTAAACTTGAGGTTTGCCTAAATTGGTAATAACATCGGTCATTGGCTCGTTGATTGCAGTTGTCTTCGTTACTGAAAACAAACTTCGCTGGATTTAACAGCGTCTTTCTGCTGAATACATAAAATCGCTGCTTATTGAGAGTCTTAGCATCTTCTCACTGAACTGGGGTGCAGTTTGCACAGATCATTGATCAGGTTCTCCTGCCTATCTCTATAATACATTGGCGGAAATGCAGTGCTTGGGGATGTCTTTGCTGATTCTATGCGTTCCGGTGGGTAAGTAAATCGCAATCGCGCTTTCCTGAAATCTGGAGATGTGCTTTATCTCGGAGTGGTTTACTACTTTGATGACATTCGCTATTTGTGAAAAGATCTTCTTTTTAATCATTCTTTTTATCATTTTACGTAGCTCCCCAATGTTATTGGGGATCATTCACAAATTCCTATTCCGCAAAGAGCAGAAAGAGTCAGAAGTACAGGAAAGTAATTTCCCATTTGTTGATGAATACTTTTTGAGTAGGTGTCCTTTCCATTTCCTGTTCTGTGTATTGATTATGGAAAACAAGTTTCCAGAAGCTTGTCCTCTACTGTAGAACTAAAGGCAACCCTTGTCGTATTTAAACACAAGCTGCAGAGAGCGAATATTCTAGTGTGTGAGCTGGTGGACATATAACTAAATTTACTCATTATATAACATGACTTGTTTCAATGCAATTTATTAGGTTACGTTAAATTAAATAATTTTATGTTAAATTAAATGATGCTAAATGATTAAAATGTGCTGCTTCACACACTGAATAAATTCCTAACCAAAATGCCAACTTTAAAAATTATCATTCCCTGTTAATTTGAATTCCCTCAAGTTTTATGATTTAGGTTTGAGTTAATATTTCAAGTTGCCGAGGATAGCATCGATCAACGTCCGTGAAATTATTTATCTTGTGTGATTGCAGCGGGTTTCTGATGTCCATATTTGAAAATATGATTTAATTTCATTAATCCGCATCACTTGCCACAAACGGCAAAGTTTCTCAGTCTGATAAATTGGAATACAGTGGCACGTAGGGTGTATACAATTTTCGGCGTTTGTTGTGCTCCTGCAGAAACAAGGTGTTAAACAAGACGGAAATCCCAGCAACTCGAATCAACAATTTCAGCGTTTCAGTTGCGTGTAATTTATGGTTTCAATTCATGCGACACCGTAATTGTTCAGCAGTTTATCAAACTCTCCTAAGATACCCGACAGAAAAAAATATAATTTCACAGGAATGACATCTTCCGTCTTTCTCAAGAGTTCCTGCGGCACACCTTCAGCAAAATATGCATTTTTCTGGCAGAAGGCATGTATGATTTAACTTCTCAGGTATGTGTCCAATGAATTGGGAAGAAACTCTTTCATAAGGTGCGCCAGATTGATGTTGACCAACTCATTGTTGGTTCCTGTCTGCCCTGGGGTGACTGATGGCGGTGTCAATAGTCTTTACATTTTCTGTGAAATAAAACCCCGGAAAAATATCGGATCCAACAGGACTCATTCGTCACCCGAGCGAATGAACTGATACTCTGGTCATGTCCTATTATAACGATGGCTTGACAGGCGATTTCATTCTGTCCAGTTGTAACTAATTTCATCAGATCTTCGACTTGCCCGAGTGTTAGTGAAAGGGAAGTCAGGCTGGTTTGTTTAGCAGAGGCACACTGATGCCAGTCTTGTAACAAAGCATAAACTCAGTTGTTTCAAACTTTGAAATGGGAAAAGAAACAGACGATATCGGAACTGCGCCACATTATTCTTCTCAATCCACAAAATATATAAAATGGGCTGCAAAATCCCTTTGATCTGAGCCCAATACTAAAATCACTTATTTACAAAGCCAGCACCATTTTTAAAAAATGCTCTTTTGGGGAAGGACATCATGAGTAATCCAATTTCAGAAGTTCCACTTTGCAAACATAACGCTCCTTCGTTTTTAGAGCAATCTTCCATAACCTACCTTATTGTCTAAGGTTTGTCCTGAAATAATTACTTGGCCTCAAATTCTGCCTGACTACACTTCCACGAAACAATTTTCGGCATTTTGTGACATGAATGCAATTGTTGTTATTGTACCTCTTGTAGAACCATTCCTATTAATCACCGTGATCTAAAATGTCAGGGTTGTCACATATGAAAATCTGACTTATATCTTGACATAACGGTAGCTTGGCCGTCCCCTCCATCGAGTCTCACAACGAGCCGTTCGAGATTCCTCTTTCCACAGCGAGACACCAGTTCAAACACCGAGCAGATCAAAGCGCCGTTAGCGGCGAGATCAAAAATTTGCAACTGGAATTGCGAGCAGCTGCAATGATGGAAGCGTTATTCAGTGTGTACATCGGCGGATGTAGCAGAAAGATTTATAACAATCTAAAACATAAACCGGTTAGGTGACAGAAAGAAATGGCTGTCGCTAAATGCTGTTTCGCACGCGACACGGCAGAAGGTGTGTTTCATTTGACTGGTTAGTAAGGACTCTGTTTAGAGATACTTTTGACTAGCCGTTATTAATAATTAATCTCTAATTTTGACCTGCTCAGAACTGCTATGAACTACTTCTGAGGCAGGTGGGACTTAACCTTCTAGTTCAGAGGTCGGCATACTACCATCGCACCACAGGAGCCCGGGATATTGTTCACAGATATTTTATAACAAATCTGCTCAGCGATATTATTACGCAGTTCTCGAGCAGCCGGAGACTTGAACATGAGCTGTCTGGTTCCAGAGGTATGGACACCACCATTGCACTAAAAGGGCCTTTAAGGGTTGTTATAAATTATGTGTAACTTTCAATTCTGTACCTAAGGTGCAGATATATTTAATCCGCATGTCCAAGGATGTTACGGCACTCCTCTGGAATAGTCAGATTTGACCCGGGGAGAAAGTGAGGACTGCAGATGCTGGAGAATCCGCGTTGATAAAGCATAGCGCTGGAAAATAAAGCACAGCATCTGAGGGGCAAAGGAGTCGACGATTAGGGCAGGACCCTTCTTCAGTCCTGACGGAAAAGTTAACTCTCTCGCTCCTCGGATGCTGCCTGACATGCTGTGCTTTTTCCAGCGTCATACTCAATCAAGACTTGAACCTGGGCTATCTGACCTTCACTGTTGCTGTGGGTAAAACTCGGAGTAAATCCTTCCTTCAGCGCTGTAGTTATAGCGACACCAAATAAATGGCAGTCTTTCAAGAAAGCAGCCCACCAACATCTTCTCAAGACCAAATAGTGATGGTCAATAAATACTCAGAGACTAATACTCAGTGTAAAAAAGTCGCTTCTTATTTCAATTTTGCTTCCTTTGCAAAACACGATGAAACTGAACGTCTGATCCTCAATCTATTCATAAGTGATAAAACTTTCTTTCAACCTATTCTATTCAGCGCCTTCATGATTTTGAAAATTTCCATCAAATCATACATCCAGATAAACTCTGAAGTATAATCGCACATTTTCTCTGAAAAGCTTCCTTTGACTTGTTAAATTTTAACGTGAACCGCAATAAAGTGGTTGCTGCAGGTTTTCCATCTTTGTAAAATGAGTATAAAGAAGACTACTACTAAAATTGGATACTAGATTGAATTTATTCACAAATAGAATCTCTGAATAAATGGCCAATTATAGTTAATGAAACACAGAGTTTGTTATTTCTCTGACTCATGGTCTGATGGGATGTGTGCTGTTCAACTGGGAATATTTTCTAATGGCTACATTGCTGAAATTCTGTGTACTTTCATGACCGGTGAGTTCAAATAGAATTTTAAGGATAAATTTCAGTCATTATCGCTGGACAGAATTACATCCTGAGTTTATGATTCTAATCTTCCTGCAGGACATATTTTCAGGCATTATGTAATAAATATAAAATGTTAAGGAGAAATGGGTTGGATATAGGATTATTTAGGTACAATTTCATTAATGCTACTAAACAATCTCTGTTCTTAGATTTTTAGAATCCGCCTTTTTATTTTTCAGTTTCTGCAGTTGATTCCTCCGTGCAACCTTCCAGTCAAAATGCTACAGTTGAACCAGTGAATGACAAAGGTAAACATTTTATCCAATTGGAGTTCAATATTTCGTAAAATATTAAATACAATAATAAGGTAATCTGTTGTACTGATTTAACAAGACTTGTTAGGAAGTTAAGTGCCAATACATGTAGCTGTATGAACAAATACTTTATATAAATGATTTAGATGTGAATAGAGGAGGCTGATTGCACCAAAATAGATGGTGTAGTCAACAGTGAAGAAGATTATCTCAGAGTACAATGGGACCTTGATCAATGGGTGGCAGATGGAGTTTAATTTACATCAATGTCAGGTGTTTGCTCAGGCAAACCAGGGCAGGAGTTATACGATAAATGGTAGAGCTGTAGGGAGTGTTGCTGAACAAAGAGACCAAGGGGTGCCGGTGCATAGTTCCTTGAAAATTGATTCACAATCAGATAAGATAGTGAAGAAGGCGTTTGGAACACTTGCCTTCGTTGGCTGCAGCTTTCAGTATAGGAGCGGGGATATCTTATTGCAATTGTACAGGACATTGGTGATACTTTTGGAATACTGTGTACAATTCTTGTCGTCCTTCTACAGAAAGGATTTTGTTAAACCTGAGAGGGTGCAGAAATATTCAAAAGGATGTTGACTGGGCTGGAGGATTTCAGCTATAAGGAGAGGGTGAATGGGCTGGAGCTATTTTCCCTGGAGTGTCGGAGGCCGAGGGGTGTCTCATAGCGGTTTATAAAATCATGAAGGTCATGGATAGGATGAATAGTTAAGGTATTTTTCCTTGGTCAGGGAGTCCAAAACTGCAGAACATAGGTTTAAGGTGAGAGCAGAAAGACTTAAAAAGGGCAAGAGAAGTAACATTTTCACACCGAGAGTGGTGCGTGTCTGGAACGAGTGGCCAGTAGAAGTGGTGGAAGTGAGTACAATTACAATGTTTAAAAGATATCTGGATAGGTATATGAATAGCAAAGGTTGAGAAGGATATGGGCCAAATGCTGGCAAATGGGCGAGGTCAGATCGGGTTGTCTGGTTGGCTTGCATGGATCTGTTTCCATGCTGTATTACTCTATGATTTTCTGGAAGTATACTTGAGACTCAAGATCAGAAATCTGCTCTGGTTATTTGACAATGCTAAAAAAAAGTAAAGTCTCTTAAAATGGCTTTGTTTGATGGTTAGAAATCTGTTAATCTGGCAGAGTGCTCTTCAATTTGCTGAAACCTATCCTGCCATTTCAGGTACTGCGCTATTTTTAGTGAGAGGGAAAACTAGAATCTAAAGTGGACAGAAACGTGAAGAGCGTTAAGTTTGATCCATATTTCCATATTGTGCAGATATTGACTGGAAGGACTTTGTTTCATTTTTGAATTCTAAGCGTTGTTTTGAGATGTGCTTGCATGCATTTAAATTCAGCTTTTTAGAAAAAAAACAACAAAAACCTTCTTGGGGTGAATGTTCCCATGCTTCAGAAAGCAAAGAACAAAGGAGAGAAAAACACTGGGAACTTCTCTCGCAACAAGCTGGCAGGTGGTGGAAGGAGCTAGAGATAGAGATCTTTTGAAAAGACAGAGTCATTTATAAGTCAGTGAGTATGGGGGATTCGTACAGGCACAGTGTGCAAGTTTGTGTCAGAGAGAACGGGTGTGTGACAGCAAAGGGATTGTAAGCTTAGCAGTCTCGAAATCAGTTTTGGTTGTAAAGTCCTCTTGAGTGGTTTATTATCAGTTCACAAAGAAGTTCAGAAAAAGAAGCTTCTAGAAGGAGAATTCAAGAAACCCATGTTATGAAATAAGTTAACAGTGTTAGTTCAAATTAGAATCTCAAAAAGAGACATTAACTAAAGCCAGCATTTAGTGAATCCACAGGTTTACTCGGAACTGTAAGTTTGAAATAGGGTTATGCTTCACTGAGAATTGACTATCTGGAAGGTTGTTGAGGATAAAAATGTTGAACCATTATTTCTCATATTTCTAATGAGACCATTTCAATTAGTTATTGCATTGTGCAAAATCGCTTGTTTTTTTTCCTGTTTTCTATGTGACAATCATTGATGCTCTTTTAATGGTAAGTACATTGACAGCTTCTTGTCAATATGCTCAGTGACTGACCACCATGGTACATAAATTGCAAAGTTAAAACTTATGATCTACCAAGCCAGGAAAACTCTGGGATTTTACATGTCTAGTATCACCATCAGCTGGAATCTGAACACTTGTAAGTGTTAACCGTTAGGCCATATTCAAACTCAATAATAATCCGAAAGAACGAGAAAATGTTTTGTAGCAGTAGAAAACAAATGAAAATTTTGATAATCCTACTTTCAGTTATTGTGCTATGTTTGTCCTGCAGTGTGACAACATCGCCTCGCACAACTGACCTGAACTCTTGCACAATTCCCTTGGGAGTTAAGACCTACAAAGATCTTAATATTTCTGTTGCATCCTAAGTACGCTTACATTTTCCTGCCTGTAGACGTTGTAAACTCGAGTTATCTCAAGGGTCTCCAAACTCGTGAGAGAAGAAATAACTTCAAACACAATTACGATACGTCAGTGAATGCGGCATGGTGCCTTTACCAGTTTCAGTACGACAATGAAACCAACTCTGCAAACGTCAAAAATCACACAACACTGAATTTATAGTAAAAGTTTACGGTGTGATACAACTGAAAACACACAGTGAACTTTTGCTATAAATTCTGTGTCTTACAATCGTGTACTCCACAACCACCTGATGAAGGAGCAGTGCTCCAAAAGCTAGTGCTTCCAAATAAACCTGTTGGACTATAACCTGGTGTTGTGTGATTTTTTAACTTTGTACACCCCAGTCCAACACCCGCATCTCCAAATCATGTCTGCAAACGTCGCTTTTCCACAACTTATTTACTCGCCTTATACAAGAACTTCCAATGTTTCCGAACCTTTACCAACGGTAGGTCCCATCGTTTGTGTTAAACGAGAGTAGCCTTGATTTGACCTGAGAGCGATAGAAACCACAAAACACCAATATCGCTCTTTTTTTGTTCATTCACGACGCGCAGTTTCAATGCTTTAAGTAATGTAACAGGGAATTGCGAATCAGTGCATGCGTGTGCACATGAATGGCATTCGGTGTGTAAATAGTAATAGATTTAAATCCCACGAACTGAGTTTTGCTCAATTTGCATTTCTCGCCAATTAGTATTGAATTTAGCATGCTGATCGATTTTCACTGATCTTAAGTACATGTACTGTGATTTAGAATTATTTTCTGTTTTACCATGGAGTAATGACAACAACTTATATATATATATATATATATATATATATATACATATATTATTTCATATGCTTTTGCTCTGGATGGGTGGCACAGTGTCTCAGGGGTTATCACTGCTGCCTCGAAGCGCCAGGAGCCTGTGTTCGATTGCACCCTCAAGCGAGTATGTGGAGTTTGCATATTCTCCCCGTGTCTGCGTGGGTTTCCTCCGGGGGCTCTGGTTCTCAACCAAAGTCTAAACATGTGCAGGTTAATTAGATTGGCCAGGGTTGTTAGGGGATGGGTCTGTGTGGGATGCTCTTTGGACGGTCGCTGTGTGCTGGATGGACCGACTGGCCTGCTTCCACACTCAGGATTATGTACTTCTAAGCATGTGTGCAACACTGGTAGTGTCTCGGGTAATTTATATTTCGTACCATCTCAGTTGACCCTGAAAAATTCTAGGTATAATATATTGTTTCAAAATCTAAGTTGAAATTATTAAGTAACAATAATCAGTTTCATCAATTAATTTCTCTACTGTCGGAAGTATAAACGTGGATCAAGTCGACATAGATAGCAAACGAAAATTCCAATTTAAGTGCAATTGACTGTCAAATAATTTTAAAGCTAATGATTCTAGGATGCTGACGTCAAATCAGTCTGGATGGTTTACATTATTTGTGTTTCTCCTTGAATGTTTAACAGAGTTGAGCGAATCGAGATTGGTGGGCCAGGAGGCGCCATGCGTCGGGCTACTTCAGGTTCGTTACCGAGGTCAGTGGGGCTCCGTCTGTAGTAGCCTGTGGGATTCAACAGTTGGCGAAGTCGTCTGCAGACAGAATGGTTGCAACGCCTATCACACAACAGTGTCTATACCCATCTCACAAGAAACGGGGCCTATTTTGTTGGACAAAGTTCATTGCGCTGGAACTGAGTCATCACTGTCAGAATGCTCATTCAGTGCTTCGGACCAGCAGAACTGTGGAACTGGGACGGTTGTTGGCTTCTTCTGTAAAGGTATTTGTGTCTGGCAATCAATATTGGATATGCCTTTTTTTCATGTACCATGTTTGCATTTAACATGTCCAGGAAAATGTATTGCGTTCTCCTACCTCCGGCTGTGCAGACATCGGAAGGCACTTACAAGGGGGACACGTAAAAATTCTGGGAAGGACATAGAATGAAGCAGGTTGTTTAGTATTTGTTTACTTGTATCTATAAGCTACATGTTTCCTTCAAAGTGATATATGCAAAGGTGAAAATTCACTTCCACATTTAATACTAAGACACCCAGTTTTCCCTCACCCGTGTCAACCTCGCCACTTTCTTCAAGTTATAAAACTATATAGCCAATACCCAGGGCTGGATAGAGAGAGGTTGAAAACAATGTCTTCCACCCTTGCAACTAAATTCACTTTGGAGTGGCAACTCCAATTCTGCCCAGCAATTGGCTAAGCCCAAAGCCTGAACATTTCAGCTTCATACATTGCATCAAATTGCTCAGAGTGCACCGTTTTCAATGGTGTAAAATCACCCAGCAGTGGTTTGCTCAGCTCCTATGGCTCCCAATCCAATTCCATGGTCCTTGAAATACTCTGGCTTCCAGTTCAGCAATTCCTTGGTTTTAAACTCTTGATACTTGCATTTAAATCTCTCCAGTCCCTCGCCTCGCAATATATCTGCAATTGTTTCCAGGCCTACATTGTTTTAAAGACCCTGTTTCCGACATATTATAACACATGCCTGGACAGGTGGTTCTTAATTCCACATCACAAGGTACCACACTGCCACTGTCCCATGTGGATCCTTCCTCAATTGCTGCAAGGTAGATATTTTCTCATCAGCCTGCTCAGAGATATCATCGCACATCTTTGAAGCAGATTTGAACACGGACCTCCTGTTCTGAGGTATGGAGACTACCACCATAACACAAGAGCTCCTTAAATGATATGAGCTATCATCACTTCTTTATTTCTGGTCACCTGAGCACCAACAATTTTATCATTGATGGGCATGCCGACAGTTCCTTAGCCCTGAATGTTGAAATTCTTTATCTAACTGGCTATATCTCATAACCTTACTTTGCTCATTTCAAACACTCCTTACTCTTACCTCTGATTGTCTTCATTAAATATCTGGTCATGTGACTAGGTGTCTTGTATCTTTTATAATGCTTTAGAGGCACTATACCATTAAAAGTTTGCATTGCTTTATCGCCTGACCAAAAACGTCTGAGAGAACACCTAATGGGACATATGGGCTCCACACCTAGCGTTATTTATTTGTGTCCCACTAACAATTGTGTTTTCAATGGTTCCATTCCTGAATGTCTGTTGCCATTTCTGCCTCTGCTTCTCTGGTAATATCTTTCAGAGCCCACAACCTTAAAAAAACCAAACAAGATAGTTGCAGTCAATAAAATTTAGCTAGTAACTACTCATCAGCTTGTGTTCGCAACTAAACTTGTTCACTCTAATTTTGACCACAGTGAAATGAGAATAGTTATTGTCATCGATATCTGTATCATCTATTTATCCAAATGCCTCCTTGACCATCTATACATTTGACAAGTTATGTTGTCCAATGAAAAGAAAACATGACTGGTCATAAAATGAGAAAGTGAGGACTTGCAGATGCTGGAGATCAGAGTCGAAGGGTGTGGTGCTTGAAAAGCACATACGGTCAGGCAGCATCCAAGGAACAGGAGAACCGACGTTTGCATACATTTCTTGATGAAGAACATATGCCCAAAATGTCGATTCTCCTCCTCCGATGCTGCCTGACCGGCTGTGTTTTCCAGTACCACACTCTTCGACTCTGAACATAAAATGAGACATAATTGGCTGGTAGTTTGCTGACTCAGTCTCAATCAGTAAATAAGATGCTCAGAAGATTAAAATTGTTCTTGCTTCTTTAGGCACATTGGTAGAGTCACTGTCTCTGGACAATGATGTGAAGGTTCGAGTCCCACCCAACCCAAAGGTGTGCAATCACATGTGCAACCTGGTTGTTTTAAAGTACTTACAAAAATGAAGCACTCCCAGACCACACCTTCCACCAACAACCTCAAGAGAATAAGGGTTAATATTTGGCCTGCTCTTTCTTTTTGGGTGTGTGTTCACGATTGGCTAATAGGTAAAATTGCACAACATGCAAATT
This sequence comes from Chiloscyllium plagiosum, assembly GCF_004010195.1. Taxonomy (NCBI): domain Eukaryota; kingdom Metazoa; phylum Chordata; class Chondrichthyes; order Orectolobiformes; family Hemiscylliidae; genus Chiloscyllium; species Chiloscyllium plagiosum. The sequence continues at coordinate 60,421,792 of NC_057722.1, forward strand.
TGAGGCAAGCACCTCAACTTCATGTCTGTTGCACTTTTCTTTTTTCCTAAAGTTACTCCTGTCTTCTACATTCAACCATGTCTGAGTTACATTGTCTACAAATGCTGTGGTGCAATCAACCTTTTATAGCAAGCTGTCATTTTTGAATGAAAGTTGCATAAAATTTGATGTTGAAAATTAAGTTATGCCAAAGTGAATATTCAAAAAGCAATGCCAAAATTTGGGATGAATGCTCAAAAAAATAGGTGAGGCATCATTAGTTTGTGGTTTGGCCAGGAAACCCAAGTATGTTTAAGTAGTCTCATATCAGAAAAAAATTGTTCTTAATCCCTCTTCCCAAATGTAGAAACACTTGAGGTAAATGATAATTAGTTTTGTTTTACCAGCTCAATGTTACTGGAATCAGGGGAGACATGATGTAGTTGTAATGTTAATGGATCAGGAACTCTGAGGGTTTTCGCACTGATTGACGGTAGAATGGTCTATCAGTGTTGCAAATGCAGTATAATTCTGTTGCTTTTATAAGCTAAAACAAACCTCTGGGTTTCACCACTACAACTGATTTCGACTCTTTGTACTTTTTGTGTACTGTCCACAATTCCAAAATATACTTTTGTCTATTCTGTCTTACATATTTTGTATATATAATGATTGCTAATGATCTATGACCTCTATTAATATATCGCATGTAAATGGATTGCGGGATTGCACTCTGTGCCATGCTTCTATTGACCATTAACTTCTTTGGTATTTCTGTAACTGTAGAGCTAACCTTTTGCTCAGTCGATTTTTATCAATGGTATGCTTTCAATTAGGAAGGATAGTCAAAGTATCTGTCCTGCAGATGATTTTAAACAGGTGGTTTATTGTCTTCTCTTAACTGATGCATGATAGCTAATGTGAGTAATCTCAAATGTTCTTCCCTGACAGTCAGACAACTAGCTGTGCTTAAGGATGGAGGTAGCCCTTGTGCCGGAAGAGTTGAGGCCAGTAACTTTTTAGCAACCCGTGTCGTCTGTGGCCGAATGTGGGATATGAATGAAGCTCGTGCTTTCTGCAAATTCCTGAGCTGTGGTGACGCTGTATCTGCATCAGGGAATTCTCAGTTTGGGGCTGGTCAGGCCTCGATGCTGAACTTTGAACTTCACTGCAAAGGCACTGAGGAAGACCCCTGGAAATGTGAATTGAAGGCTTTGGCTCACAAAAACTGCTCTGCAGAGAAAGAAGCAGCTGGTGCTGTTTGTTCAGGTAACTTTTCTGCCTGTATCATTTTAGATAATAAAATGCCATTGGCATTATTGGATGCCACAGCACTGATCAAAATTGGACAATCATGAAAATTATTAAACCAAAAATGTTATTGAACTCACATCAAATTAGCAATTAAATTTTAAAACAAATTATGGAATGTATGCATTTATTGTCCCTCCCATTTGTCAAAGACAACGTGGTAGTGAGCTGCTGTCATTTGCTGTTGAAGTACCTGCAATGTTGTTCGGTCCGAATTTCCAGGATTTTAACCCAGTGACTCTGAATGGCTGGTAAAATATTTCCAAGTCAGGATAGTGAGTGACTTGGAGATTAGTTTGCAGGTGATGTTACTCTCATGTATCTGCTGCCCTTGTCCTTCTAGATGGTAGTGGTCATAGGGTTGTTGTCCAACTAACCTGCGTGAAATTCTGCAATCCATCTTGTAGATGGTACACGTTGCTGCTACTGAGCATCAGTGATGGAGAGAGTGTATATGTTTGTTAACAAATCATCCAACTGCTTTGTCTGGATTGTTCTGGGTGGTGCCTGTGAGTATTGTTGGAGCTGGAGCATTGAAAAGAGTATTCTGTCACATTTCTGCTTCTTGTCTCTGACTCACAGGCAGACTCTGGAGAGTCAGGAGGTCAGTTATATGCTCCAGGATACCGTGCTGCTGACCTCCCCTTGTAAAAACAGTATATAACTTACAAAGATTCATCTGGCTCAAAGATTTATACATTATGCAGTTCATACTTTGTTAATCTCTTCTTGAAGTTGCTACTTTTTGATCCTGATTAGAAATTACATGGAAGCCTGTCTCTGGTTAGAAATAAGATGTTGCCTCAGCTGTGAAAAGGGTGCTGAGGTATAGATGTTATTAATTTACTCACAAGCTATAGCAGGCTGACCAAATTGTGGGGCATGGAACTTGTAACAATTAGAGGGTGATAATAAAATGTAAGACATAGGAACATAACTGAACCATTTGACTCATCAAGACTGCTGCATCCAATTAGTTTAAAACAAATGCATTTTTTAGTTCACCAATGGGATGTGGCATCATTGACTTGGCCAGCATTTATTCCTTCATTGCTTTGGCTTGCTAAGTTATTTCAGAAAGCAGTTAAGGGTCAAACACAAAAAATGAAACTGCTGGAGAAGCTAAGGTGGTCTGGCTGCATCTCTAGAATGAAAAGCAATGCTAATTTTTTGATTCCACTGAACCTTTGTAGTACTGCTGCCATGGGTCTTGAGACACACATGTAAACAAAATCAGATGCAGATGACAGTTTCTTTCTCTGAAGGATATGAGTGATCCAAATGGGCATTTTATGACAATGGTTCAATGCTCTCCCTTAGCCACTCTCCCCTACATCAAAAACATCTCGGAAATGACTGCCAGACTACTCAGACCCCTTGGCATCATGGTAGCCCACAAATCCACCAACACACTAAAACAGCAGCTAATGAACCTGAAAGACCCCTGTACAGTCAACAAGCAAAAGTAATGTCATTTACAAAATACCATGCAAGAACTGTAACAAACACTACATTCAAAAATCAGGCAGAAAACTAGCCACCAGGATACATGAACATCAACTTGCCACAAAACAACATGATCCTTACTTACGAGATACTACTCACTAATATCCTTATATACAGATAAGGAAGGACACCACTTCCACTGGGACAACACATCCATCCTTGGACAAGCCAAACAGAGACACACACGAGAATTCCTAGAAACATGGCATTCCAAGAGGAACTCTATCAACAAACACATTGACTTGGACCACATTTACCACACACTGAGAAAAAAACAGGAAATGACATCACCACAGGAAATGACATCACCAACCCAAGGAAACCCAAACATATAAATAGAAAGCAGGAAACACCAGCAGTGGTTCATCCGGAGGCTCACTGAAGATGTTACCTAGTATGGTGACGAAACGTCTGAAAATGATCTTCCAGCTCAGCAAGCAAACCTACATCCAGAACCTCAAACTAAGCTACAAATCTTCTCAAAACTTGCTAACACTTATGGGCACAATACGCTAAAACAGGCCCCAAAATGAGAAACGAATGTCATCTGACAGGGCGCCACCTGCGAACAGCTGTACTTCCAGCATGAATGCCTGAGAAAACAGGTATAACTAAGTGTCTTAAATAAAAGCCGCCCCTTAACACCCCACTAAACAAGCGAATAGTAAACCAAAATGGCTGCAGAATGCTTAGAGAAATTATTGTTGATGCCCACAACAGACTCCATAAATAAAAACAGGAAGTTTTGCACCAAACATCTTTACTCACTCATGCAACAGGCCATGAATGGATAGACACAGTACAACAAGCCATAGATATTAAACAGCAAAAAACACAGAAAATGAAAAAAAAACCAGACCTGCAGAAAAAAACTGGACAAACTTACACAAAATAACAACACTGATAACTCAGAAGAATGGATCAAAAACTTATCTGACTGACCCTTAACAGACCCTGAAAAAGCTGTCTTAGTCAGAGGATTAAATTACAAGTTCCAGGATGTGGACCAGAAAGATTTCTTAGCAGCATTAGAAACAACACTGAAAGACAACCAACTCATAGAAGAAACCCAGCAAACTATCAGACAGATAGCCAACGTTAAGCAGGAAAAAGGAAGGAAACACACTCAATACACAAGAAAGGAATGCACTAGAAAGACTAAAAGAAGATAAAAATATTGTTATCCTACCTGCAGACAAAGGATGTTTGACATTCATTTTAAATCAAAGAGACTACACTGAAAAAGCAAATGCACTACTTGCAAATACCAACACTTACCAACAAGTGGCGATAGACCCAACCCCACAACTAGAGAAGCGAATCACAGCCCAACTCAAAATACTTCAGAAATCTGGAGAAATAAATAAGAGCAACTTCCAAAAAATGAAAACAGAAAGATCCAACACAACACACTTCTACAAATTACCCAAAATTCACAAGCCAGGAGCCCCCCTCAGACCCATAGTTTCCCTGCCTGGAACACAATTTACAGATTGGCCAAGGAACTAAACCAAAGACTAAAACATTTAGTAGAAGACTCACACCACTCCATCCACTCCACCCAAGAATTCCTGAAGACCATCAAAGACACCAAGGTAGAAGAGGATGAAATGATGGTCTCTTTTGATGTAACAGTCCTGTTCATATTAATCAACATCAACCTAGCCAAGGAAACACTGACTACACTATTAGAAGACACATACACCAAGCATAACCAACTTCATCAGCAAGGACAGTATTGTCAAGCTAACCCACTTCACCTTCAACAACAAAAACTACAGACGAACCAATGGAACACCCATGGGATCTCTGACATCAGGATTCTTGGCAGGTACTGTAATGCAGAGACTTGAACAAACAGCTCTGCAAACCATCCAACCCAAATTCTGTGTCTGCTGCATGGGTGACATGTTTGTCATCACTAAGCGAAACAAATTAGAGGAAACCTTCAAGACCATCAATAATACCCTTACTAGCATAAAACTCACTAAAGAAGAGGAAAACAACAACAAAATGCCATTCCTAGATGTTGCAGTAGAGCGAACAGCCAATGCAGAACTTCAAACCAGCATCTACAGGAAAAGAACACATACGGACCAAATATTGAATGACAGAAGCAATCATCCCTAACATCCATAAACAAAGCTGCATCAGAACATTATTTCATCCAGCCACTACAAAGGAACTATGCAGGGCAGAGAATAATCACCTATATAGTATATGGAAAAAGAATGGATACCCAATGAGCACAGTCCACCGATTTCTCAGCAGCAAGCCCAAACAAGCAGACAGAACATGTCCAGAAACCCTAGCCATTCTCCCTTACATCAAAAATATCTCAGAAATGACTGCCAGACTACTCAGACCCCTTGGCATCATGGTAGCCCACAAACCCACCAACACACTAAAACAACAGCTAATGAACCTGAAAGACCCTATACAGACAACAAGCAAAACTAATGTCATTTACAAAATAGAACTGTAACAAACACTGCATTCAAAAATCAGGCAGAAAACTAGCCACTAGGATACATGAACACCAACTAGCCACAAAACAACATGATCCTTACTTATGAGATACTACTCACTAGTATCCTTACATACAGATAAGGAAGGATACCACTTCCACTGGGACAATACATCCATCCTAGGACAAGCCAAACAGAGGCAGACACGAGAATTCCTAGAAGCATGGCATTCCAAGAGGAACTCTATCAACAAACACATTGCTTGGACCACATTTACCACCCCCTGAGAAAAAAAACAGGAATTGACATCACCTTAGGAAATGACATCACCAACCCAAGGAAACCCAAACATATAAATAGAAAGCAGGAAACACCAGCAGTGGTTCATCCGGAGGCTCACTGAAGATGTTGCTTAGTATGGTCATGAATGTCTGAAAATGAACCTTCCAGCTAAGTGAGCAAACCTTCATCCAGGTTTAATGCTCATCATTAGAATTTTAATTCCAGCATTTTATTGAATTTAAATTCCTTCATCTGCTGGAGTGGGATAGGAAAACAGGGCCACAGAACATTAAAAGGCTATCTGAATCCCATTTGATAATACTCGACTCCACTATACCGCCTTTACCCATTATCACATGATTTGCTTCATTGTGAAAGAAACCTCAACCTGCATATCTTTGAATGACATAACCTCGACTGCTTTCTGCAATAAAGAATCCCACAGATTCACTATCCTACCATCTAAGGTAAGAAAAGTATGCTCATCTCTGTCTTGGAATTACAACACCTTACTCTGTAGTAATTCCCTCTGGTCAGGGTTTTCTTTAAATTATTCATGGGATGAGGACATCACTGGCTAGGCCAGAATTTATTGCCCATCCCTAATTGCCCAGAGGGCAGTTAAACATCTATGACATTGCAGTTGATCTGGAGTCACATGTAAGCCAGACCAGGTAAGGATGGCAGTTTCCCTCCCTAAAGGACATTAGTGAACCAGGTGGTTTTTTCCAGCAATCAACAATGGATTCATTGTTATCATTAGACACTTAATTCCAGATTTTTGTTGAACTCAAAGTCCACCACCTGCCCCGATGGGATTTGAATGCAGAACATGATCTAAGTCTTTTGATGAACAGTCCAGCGATGATACCAATGGGCCATTGCCTCCCCATTCCCTCTCCTCTCTCTATGCTAGTGAGTACAAGAATAAGCAAACAGAAAAGATAAATGTGTGGCTGAAAAGTTGGAACAAGAGAGAGTGCTTTAGATTCCTGGATCTGAATCAAATCCACTACAGGGGAAAATTTGAATAGTTTGAGCCTGAAAGATTGTACTTGAACTGTTTGTACTTGCAGGAGTGTTTGACCATATGGGTGATGGGCATTTAAACTTATTTGGTTACGATGGAAAACAGAGGGGATCACGCATAGACAAGTTGAGAATAAGAACCAAGTCCAGCTAGAAGGCAGTGCAAATATAGTCAAGTTAATGCAAGACTGTATGGCATTTATTTTATAGCATGAAGTCTTGTGAGTAATGCAGATGAATTGACAGTGTTGATTACGCAAGGGGATGTGATAACATTGCTATTATGGAGACATGACTGAGGGAGAGACAGAAGTGAAAGCTCAATATTCCAGAGTGCAGTTACTTTAGGCAAGATGATGAGGTGTGTAGAAGAAGAGGTGGTATCGCAGCAGAGCGCAATGAGTCAAGTACTGCAGCAAGGAGGGATGACATCCTTGACGATTCCATGAATCAGGCCAAATGGATAGAATCAGGCCAAATGGGGGAAGTCACTTTGCTGGGTGCACTATGAATACCCAAACAGTTAAGGGGAGTTAGCAAGACAGATATGTAGGCAAATTCAAAGTGAAAAAATAATACAATATTTATATTGGGCGATTTCACCTTCCCCAATATTAACTGGAGAATACAAGTTATGAAAGGCTGAGAGGGGACAGAATTTCTAAAATGTTTCCAGGAGAACATATTAAGCCAGAGCGTAGAAAGTCATTTAAGAGAAGGGGCACTGCTGGCCTGAATTTAAGGGCACTAAGCAATGAAATTGGGGGATAATTTGGTGATGGTGAGTATTATTCAATCAGATTTAATGTTATAATGGATAAGGTTAAAGGTATTCTGGAAATAAAAGTTCCAAATTGAATGAATGCCAATTTTAAAGAGATAAGAAAGGATTGGACTTGCAGGAACATCCATAGCAAAGCAGTCAGAGACATTCAAAAGGGTAATAACTAAAGTGCAGAGCCATAAAGGAGAAAAATATATTAGCTGCAGGAGAATAACCAAGGAAAGAGGAAAGCCAATTAGGAACCAATGTGGCAATCTGTGTGCGGAGCCATAAGACATTGCTGAAGTTTTCAATGAGCACATTCCAACTGTATTCAAAATAGAGAAGGACAATGTAGGACAAGAAACCAGGGATAAGGACTTTGATGTGCTTGAATGAATTAGCATTGAGAGATTGGCATTAGCATTCATGGTCTGTTAGCAGGCTCAACAGTGGAAAACTCCCCACGCTCAGATAAGATGCATCTCAAACTGCTGTGGAAGGCAGCAATTAATCAAAGATAGTCAGCATGGCTTTGTAAGGGGAGAGTTTAGATCAGAGTGGTGCTGGAAAAGCACAGCAGGTCAGGCAACATCCGAGGAGCAGGAAAATCGACGTTTCAGGCAAAAGCCCTTCATCAGAAATAGCCTATTCCTGATGAAGGGCTTTTGCCCAAAACATCAATTTTCCTGCTCCTTGGATGCTGCCTAACCTGCTGTGCTTTTCCAGTACCACTCTGATCTAAACTCTGGTTTCCAGCATCTGCAGTCCTTACTTTTGCCCTTTGTAAGGGGAGATAATGTCTCACAAAATTGTATGAAATTTTCAAGGTGGTGACATAGTGTCTAGATACTGGTAATGGGATTGAAATACTTTACATTGACTTCATTAAGGCTTTTGACAAGGTCTGACTGGCAGACTGAAATCAAGAGCGCAGAGGATCCAGTGAAATTTGGCAAATTGGTTTAGTGGCAGGAAGCAAAGAGTGATGGTCAAACATTGTTTTGTGCCTGGTTGCTTGTATCCAGTGGAGTACCATAAGGTTTGGTGCTGCTGTTTTGTGTACATTAATGACTTAGGCATGAATGCAGGTGGTATGATCAGTAATTTTGCAGATACCATAGAAAGTTCTGTCTGATAAATGTGAAGAAGAAAGCCATAGCTTACAGATTGATGTAGCTCGGCTTACCTTATAGGCTGACCAGTTGTAAATGAAATTCAATCCTGACAAGAATGAAATGATGCATTTCTGAGGGATTACCAAGGCAAGGGAGTACACATTGCAAGGTTACACCTTGCGAAGTATAGAGCATCTGAGTGATCATGGCATCTATGTATAAGATACAAAGATGCCATGAAGGCAACAGGGTGTAAAGGTAAAATGGTTAAGAAAGCATATGAAATACTTACCTCTGTTTGATAAGGCATAGACTACAAGGCCAAGGAGATTATGATCTCTATACAGTGTTAAGCCACTATGGAGAAATATGCAATTCTTATCATCACACCATAGGAAGGGTATGACTGCACGAGAGAAAGTGCAGAATGGCTTCACGGAGAAGTTGCCTGGTCTAAAGTGATTCAGCTATGAAGAGAAAGTAGGCTGGGGCTGTTCCTTTTTTAGAGCAGAGAAGGCTGAGGGGTATCTGATTGAGGTGTACAAACTTCTGAGAGGCAAAGACAATGTAGATAGGCATAGCTTCATCTGAATAGAGGAGTCAATAATTAGGATGCACAGTTTTAAGATATGGAGCAAGAGCATGAGAGGCTATTTGAGGAAAGTATTTTGTTACCAATGATTGAGGTTATCTGGAACTCTTATTGATGCAGGTTCCCTGAAGACTTTTCAGAACAATTTAGGTGAACACTTGAAGCAGCATAGGATATAGGGCTAAGTGCTGGAAAACCTGCATTATTATAGATGATGTTTCACAATCAGTGCAGAAGCGCTAGTGAGGAAATAGAAAACAACTTGAATGCCAGATAAGAAATAGACAAAAATCATTCACAGTATTCCATCAGTGGTCTTACCGGTGCTTTGTGTAGTTTTAACAAATACTCCCTAATTTTGTATTCCATTCCATTTTGAATGAAGGCCAAAATTCAATTTTCTTTCCCCCATTACAAACTAAACCTGAATTACCGACTGAATCTTGGACTCCTAAATCTCTTTGTACTCGATCTTTCTGGAATTTAAATAAAATTCAGCTCTTCCACTCTTCCTGCCAGAGTACAAATAAGAAACATATGTCCTTCTGCACCTTCAAACAATTGTGGTGAGTAGATGATGCTGAGATCAATTAATTTCTTTTCTACATCACACTGCTCCAAGTAGAAACTTTACTTAAATTAAGTGTGGGAAGTAAATTCCAATTACTGTGTTTATCATACTACAGACTCCAGGTGTGACTAACTAGTGATGCATGAAATCATACCTTTTCTTGCTATTGAATAATGCTGATATATGTGGTCATTTCTAAATGAAAACAATTATGGGTCTTTGGGTACCAAATAACCTTGTTCATAGAAATAATGCAGTTACGAACTTCATAAATTTCATTACCCAAGGTGTGGATTTGTTTGATTGATTCCTTCGCAAGATTTGGACATCAGCTAGACCAACATTCACTGCCCACCCTTAATTTAATCTTGGAAAGTGGTGATCAGCCATCTTCTTCAACCCTAGCAGTTCCTGTGGCATAGATACAACCATAGTGCTGTTAGGAAGGGATTTCCAAATGTTTAGCCAACTGTCAGAGGAATGGCAATACATGTTCAAGTCAGAATGATTATAATTTTGAAAGGAGCTTGCAAATGTTGGTGTTTCATGCATTTGCTGCATTTGATCTTCCTTTAGTGAGAGGTAGCAGTTGTGGAGAAGACTTGTTGAGATGCTGCTGTCCGTATAGGAGAGGATGCAATGCTATTGCATTCCCTTTTTGTCCACCCACCAAACAGCTAACATACTCAACTGTGTTAAATTAATTTTGTCCTTTTTAATGTGATAAGAACACTTGTACAACATTTTATAACTGTCAATCACAATGAAGAATTGTGACATTTGATGACAGAGACTTGTGGAAAGGATTAAGATTTGCAAAAGCTATTTATTAGCTGATAGACATATTTTACTTCTTGAAATCGCTTTATCTCAAAAGGGATAGCTGGAAGTTTCAAATGGTGAAAATTTAATTCTAAGTTTGTATTATCTTTGTGAACCACTTGAAATCCAAGTTTGTATCACAATGCTTTCAGGTCAATTCATCATCTTATTTCCTTCTCACCAAGATTTAACAATTAAAATGACATGATAAAATACAAGTGAAAGCTCAAGTGTGATCACAAGATAGTGATTCAGAAGCACGTGTTCAACTGCACCATGTGGGTCAATAAAAATTGTAAAACAAAATATTATTAACTATTTGGAAGAAATAATGCAATTTTAGGAAAGGTCAATCAAACTTCATCATGAATTATCATTTCATCATTTGAACAATGCTAAACTCTGTTAAAATAATGTTTTATGTTGTGGATTCAAGCCAATTATGTTGAAGATTTTATCCCATCTGTTTAATACAACAGAGCACAGGCAGCCAAGACTGGTTAATGGAACGGATGGATGCTCTGGAAGATTGGAGATACAGAAAGGGAATACTTGGGGCACAGTGTGTGATTCAAATTGGGATTCACAAGACGCTCGTGTGGTTTGTGCTTCCTTAAAATGTGGCGAAGTGATAGCAGTGCTCAGAGAGGCTCAGTTTGGAGAGGGCAGTGGTCCTGTGTGGCCGGATATCTATGAATGCCAGGGGAATGAGACCATTCTCTGGGACTGCCCGATGAGACCAAACAATCAAAGGAATTGCACACACAGACATGACGTCAGTATCATTTGCTCTGGTAAGTGTTTTGTCCCTTCCTGCTCCTAGATTGGAGTGGAACACGAAGTTTAAAGTTCGTGCTATTTTCCTGTAAACTCGACATTCTTTTTTTCTATTTATATGTCCGTCACTGATGTGAGAAATATGGTTGATTTCAACTTTTGGCTCAGATTGCTGTTCGCGTTTCAACATGAGGATTCGAAGTGACGCTAGGCTTTCCTGTTCCTCCGATGCTGCTGACCGGCTGTGCTTTTCCAGCACCACTATAATCTTATCCCTTTCAATGTTTGGTATCAAATTGATTCAATTGCCGTTTTGAAGGAGAAACTTCCTTTGCGGTTCAAATTGAGCTAAAGAATCTCGTCCCAATCTAACATCAGACAATGAAAAGGTTGGGAAACAAACCTCAGAAGCCATTACATCATCTGAGAAAAATAGTCAGAATAATAAATGCCCGATAGCTTCCAACATGGTTCAGTCAAATTTATTCCGTATTTCCAACTTGTGAAACAGAAAGCATATTGTATCCCTTGCTTAGATCCCCCACCTTTTTTGCACCAGAATCTCCAATCTAAATGCCTCTTGCTGAACTACAATTCTATTTTTGCACCAGAATCTCCAATCTAAATGCCTCTTGCTGAACTACAATTCTATTTTGTTGTTCTGTTTCACAATACACCACCCTCCTCCCTGACCTATCACCTTCATCCCCACCCCCACTCACCTATTGTGCTCTCTGCTACTTTCTCCCTACTCCCACCCTCCTCTCATTTATCTCTCCGCCCTTCAGGCACTCTGCCTGTATTTCTGATGAAGGGCTTTTGCCCGAAACGTCGATTTTCCTGCTCTTCGGATGCTACCTGAACTGCTGTGCTTTTCCAGCACCACTCTAATCCAGAATCTGGTTTCCAGCATCTGCAGTCATTGTTTTTACCCTGTTTCACAATAGTCTGGCGAATTTAACTCCAATGCTTCACTGCAGATGATTACTTCTTTCTAGCTTACTTTCATTCACAGAACATTGGTGTCATCCCCTAATACTGAGTTTACCTTTTGTATCTCTACAGCTCCTTCCCCTTTAGCGATCCATTGTTACGGCGTCATTTTGCTGTTGTCAAAGCTTGTTTGTCTCACAAAATTGTGGCGCTGCTCGCTTAACTTTTACTGAAATATAGAGGTTTCCTTGCACAAACAATCGTTTCTGTATGCACTGTAGATATGTACATCAGAAACAAATTTTCATTAGAATATGAATACAGCTTAATAACATGCATTGTTTCTGCACTAAGGTCAAATGGGACCACGATTAGTTGGTGGTAATGATACCTGCTCAGGATGACTGGAAATATTGCTGGGTGACACCTGGGGCACAGTCTGCGATAACTACTGGGATTTACAGGATGCAGCTGTTGTCTGCAATCAACTCGGTTGTGGAGCTGCGATAGCAGCACCAGGAGGTGCATTTTTTGGAGAGGGAACTGGGCCGATTTTGAATGATATCTACGAATGTATCGGCAATGAAATGCATTTACGTGACTGCCCGGTTTCATCCTCGGGACGCCATAAGTGCTCACACGGCAATGATGCTGGGGTCATCTGTTCTGGTAGGTGTTTCATTCAGCTTCGCGTATAAGTCGTTCTCTGGCTGTATCTATTTTCATGTAAATTTCTCCAGTGCGTGATAAGTCATGGCCCGTTGTGGGTGCGAAAGTCCCAATTCTTCTGCTTTGTGATAATTCCACAAATTTGATTTGTGATAATTTCCGAGACATGGGGGTTAGTGGTGTGGGTGGGTGGATGGGGGGAGGGAGACAGCGGAGTGAGGGGTTGCAGGTAGCAGAATACCACAATTCTCTCCTTTGTCAGAGGAGATTGAAATTTATCAGGTTTTACACTTACTACGAGAAATGTGCACAGAAATATAACATATATCCACAGAATGCTGAAAATGGTAAACAAGAACAGGAATTCCTAGAGGGACTCAGCAGTTCTGGCAGCGTCTGTGGAGAGAGTCGTGGTCTGTACTAGGGTCACTGGACTCGAAACATAAACTTTCCTTTCTCTCCCCAGATCCTGGCAGATTTGGTGAGCCTCTCGTGCAATTTCTGTTTTAGTTATAAATTTTCATATTCCCTACAACGGCACGATTGTGACACTCAGTCAAGGCTAAAACCCCAACTTCTGTTCCAAATGAGAGGTCGAACTTGGCACCAATGTGAATCCCTCAGTCTCAATACTGGTTTCCTAGTCTGATGTGTAATTCAATCATTTATTTGGCACAAGAGCATCTCATCAGGTCTGGCAGATATCCAGAACTTCAGAAGAGAGTTCTGAATAAATGTCACACTCAAAATGTTAACTCTGCCTCTTGCACTACGTGCTGCCAGAACTGTTGACTTTCTCCAGAATTCTGTGTTCATTTTCGTATTAGATGGACCTGGTAGCTCAAAGATACACGATTGCAACTCACCAAAGCTCTGTGCCTGCACATTTCATTCCAAAGAAAGCTACTACCTGTTAGAACAAAGGCTTAAGTATACACTAATGCCACCCCTTCCAAGGCACCCTTCAGCTCACAGGTGTCATGACTTGGAAACCTATTGCTATTTCTTCATCATCCCTGAGGCAACTTATTGCACGCCCACCCCTAAACGGTGACTGTAGGTACAGCAAACAGTCTGCAGTGGGGTCAAGAAATAGTCAAATTGTAATCTTCTCAAAAGCAAACTCTGGCCTTTCTAACGCTATCGACGTGCTTTGAAATAAGAAAACAATATGGCAATTTTATTTTTATTGATTCATGGAACGTGAGTATCTTTGGCGGGGTCAGCGTTTACTGCTGACCCCTAATCTCATTCAAACTAAATGCTTTATAAGATCATTTAAAAAGGTACTTTTGGAAAAAAAACATTGCTATGTGTCTGTGGTCACATGCAGATTAAGTGAGGAAATGTATTGCCTTTCTGATCAAAAATGTTCTGACTGAGGCTTCTCTTAAAACCCGAATCCCTTCTCAAGCTTGCTGATAGCCTTTACATTCGGTATTTGTAATATTTCCCCATTACTTAAATTGCATAATGGTCAGCCACAGAATAACAACTTTTATAATTGATGTTCACATTTCAATTCTAGAATGCTAATGAACGTTGATTATCAAATTGCATTTGTACAGGTGAAGATTGGCAGATGCGACTGGCCAATGGGGAGACCACTTGTGATGGCCGAGTGGAGGTTTATAATCGTGGCACTTGGGGGAGAGTGACTGACACTCAGTGGAATTTCAATGATGCGGATGTCGTTTGCAGACAACTGAATTGTGGCTCTGCAATAAGAGTGTACAACCAATCAAAGTTTGGCAAAGGCACAGATCCATCCTTGATCAACAATGTCACTTGCAACGGAAGTGAACGCTTCCTGGCGAATTGCAATTTTACACAAATGAAAGAGTTGTCTATTGATGATGACGTGGGTGTGGTTTGCTCTGGTAAGGACCTCTTTAATTATCGGAGTCAAAGTATGCATAATAATGCATAAAATTTGAACATAAGCAGTCCGAAATAGTAATTTTATATTTAGTGGCATTTAGTTGAGCTTAACTTGACCATTTCATGCAGCTTTTGCGTTACATTGCACTGAAGTAAGTCAACAAAGTCAAAATGAATATAGAAGCCTTTAGTTAAAGAAAAAATGCATTGATATATATCCAGACAAACTTATTCAGAAATTAATTGCTGTGTTGTTCTAAACCTCAACTGGGTTTTACTTGAAGAAAAATAAATGAATTCAGCAGTTACCAAGACTGGGCTTCATCGATTATGCATTGACAATTAAAATTAGATTTCATGTAAACCAATATTTTAACTGTATTGCTAATTGTGTATTGGAGAAGGAAACATTTAGTCACCTATATAAAATCAACCAACCCCCTGGCCAACTACAGCAGTGTCTATAATGAACAAAAAACGATTGAATTTCAGGTAAGGATATTCTCATGTCATTGCGTTATGTGCTCTGTGAGTATGGGAGCAAATGACCACAACCTAAGAAATTGATCCAGCAGCAATAAGTGCCCAGTGGGTTAAATACAATAGGTTCAAATCAACATTAAGTAATGCCAATCTCGGGGTAAAAATGGATTCTGTCAAAGATATCTTTAGTGTATACTCCAGTTGAAAGTGTGGGACCAACCTTTTCTATTCTTGCATTAAATATCCTTCATGAACTGGCCTCCAATTCCCTGTATGGTAAAAAAAATCACAGAATCATTACACTATGAGTGATGAAATTCCTTTCTATTCCTCCCTTAAATGGGTGTCATTTGCACTGAAATCATGGTGACTCTCCCACTCTTCCAAGCCACTTAAGAATGTTATTTTTAAATAGGTTCAATAGCAAGTACTGAGAAAGTGTCACTCAAACTGAAAAGTTTCTCTCCACACCATGTTGCCAAACCTACTGCGCTTTTCCAACAATTTCTGCTTTTGTTTGTGTTTTATATTTCAATAAGTTCAATTGTCATTCTTCTGAGTTCCAATCAGTACAAACCAAGCCAAGTCAACATCTCCTGATGTGAAAATCCATCCATCCAAAGTCCAACATGGTGAACTTTCTCTGGTTTGTTTCTACTTCCAGTACATATTTTTTTAAAAAAGGTGACAAAACTTTTCACACTGTTTCAAATGTAGCCTGATTAGAGTCTTGCACAGCATGAACAAGAATGCCAAGTTTTTGCTCACTCACTTAATCTGTCCTATCAGTCAGACTCCTTGTGTCATCTTCACTATTTGCCTTGTTCACCATTTTTTTGTATCATTTGAAAACTTGGCAATTCATTTGCATGATCTAAGTCATTAATACATTGTAAATAATTCTTGTTCCATCACTGATTGCTGTAACATCCCTTTAGTTACAGGTTGGCATCCAAAATTTTGGGTGGCACGGTGGTTAGCACTGCTGCCTCACAGCGCCAGAGACCCAGGTTCAATTCCCGCCTCAGGCGACTGACTGTGTGGAGTTTGCATGTTCTCCCCGTGTCTGCGTGGGTTTCCTTCGGGTGCTCCGGTTTCCTCCCACAGTCTAAAGATGTGCAGGTCAGGTGAATTGGCCATGCAAAAATTGTCCGTAGTGTGAGGTAAGGGATAAATGTAGGGGTATGGGTGGGTTGTGCTTCGGCGGGGCAGTGGTGGACTTGTTGGGCCGAAGGGCCTGTTTCCACACTGTAAGTAATCTAATCTAATCTAATATGTGCATTCTATCCCAATTCTGTCCTCGATTAATTAGTCAATCTTCTATCCATATCAAATTATTACCCCAAAGCCATAGACCCATGCCTTATTAAGCAGCTTAATGTGTGGCACCTTATAAAATTCCTTTAATTCATCCAAATATATTACACCTACAGGTTCCTCTTTCTCTATCTTCTCTTTGTTTTAACCTCTTCAAATATTAGGAGTGCAATAATACTTTTTAGGCATGATTTGCACTTCATGGAGACAAACTGACTGATCAAATTAGATTGTGTGTTTCAAAATGCTTTGCTATTAAATCATAATATAGTAAACTCAAATATTTTCAAAATGACAGATGTTAAGCTAAACGGCCTATAGTTACTTGCTTTGTTTTAAAACCCCCTCACCTTTTGACTAAGAATCTTGTGGACAGGTACCAATTCTCTAAGAATTTTTTTCAGTTTGCAAGGTTTATTGAAAGTTGATATTCATCTACTGTCTCGGTAGCTACTTCCTTTTAAATCCTCAGGTTCAACCCATCAGGCACAGTGCTATATCAGACTTTAGGCCCATCATTTTTCCTAACACTACTTGTATAATGATAGCTATTATGTTCAATGTCTTCTCACTTTAGCCCCTTGATTATTTAGATATTTTTTGTGTTGCTATTTGTGTTCTTTACCATGAAAGCTGATGTAAAATATTTGTTCAACTCCTCTACCAATTCCTGGCTCCCATTATTATTTAACCAGCCTCATTCCTTAAGGGGCTAATGTTCATTACGGCCTCTTTTTTTTTCCTTTTTACATATTTAAACAAGTTCGTATTGTGTATTTTTATGGCATTTACTAGTTTGCCCTCATAGTTTATTTTCTTGTCTTATTATTTATTAGTCATTTTCAGTTAGCTTTTAAAACATTCACAATCCCCCAATTTCTGACTAATTTTTACCACAGTATTTATTTTTCAATTTATACTTTCCATCACTCCCCTGGATAATCATGTTTCGTGATCTCCAAATTCATTTTTTTTCTCTCACTGGACATGTCTTTAAGCAATTATTTGGCAGGATCATAATAGATTGTGGATTATGGATATTTCAATGAGATTTCCTGAAAAAGTGCCTTTGGGAAATAATACATCAAAATCGGCAATAGAAAGACTTATGCATTTTTATACATCACGTAGCTGACCAAAAGAAATGCAATCAGATCAAATCTCAAACATTCAGATTTTCTGTCACAAATATTCAGGGAAATTATGAATAATTTGGGCATAAAATAATTCACATAACCAGTTTTTCATCCACAATCTATAGGAGCATTATTAGTACCACATCAATCTTTAAAGTTCATAATTAAGAGAATTTGTCAGGAATTAATGAATCAGATGCATACATCTGAGGAAATAGCGGAGGCGTTGGTTGAGATCTTTCAAAAGTCACTGGAGTCAGGGAAAGTCCCGGAATGATTGGAAGATCGCTGTTGTAACCCCTTTGTTCAAGAAAGGATCAAGGCAAAAGATGGAAAATTATAGGCTAATTAGCCTAACCTCGGTTGTTGGTAAAATTCTAGAATCCATCATTAAGGATGAGGCTTCTAAATTCTTGGAAGAGCAGGGTCGGATTAGAACAAGTCAACATGGATTTAGTAAGGGGAGGTCATGCCTGACAAACCTGTTGGAATTCTTTGAACAGGTGACAAGTAGGTTAGACCAGGGAAACCCAGTGGATGTGGTCTACCTAGACTTCCAAAAGGCCTTTGATAAGGTGCCACAAGAGAGGCTGCTGAGCAAGGTGAGGGCCCATGGTGTTCGAGATGAGCTACTGGTATGGATTGAGGATTGGCTGTCTAACAGAAGGCAGAGAGTTGGAATAAAAGGTTATTTTTCAGAATGGCAGCCGGTGACGAGCGGTGCCCCGCAGGGTTCGGTGCTGGGGCCACAGCTGTTCACATTATATATTAATGATTTGGATGAGGGAACCGGGGCCATTCTAGCGAAGTTTGCCGATGATACGAAGTTAGGTGCACAGGCAGGTAGTACTGAGGAAGTGGGGAGGCTACAGAAGGATCTAGACAGGTTGGGAGAGTGGTCCAGGAAATGGCTGATGGAATTCAATGAAACATGCAGTTTGTGTCTGTGATTAAGAAAGCGAATGCAATGTTGTCAATCATCTCAAGAGGGTTGGAATATAAAAACACTGTTGTGCTACTGAGACTTTATAAAACTCTGGTTAGGCCCCATTTGGAGTAATGTGTCCAGTTTTGGTCCCCACACCTCAGGAAGGACATACTGACACTGGAGCGTGTCCAGCAGAGATTCACACGGATGATCCCTGGAATGGTAGGTCTAACATATGAGGAACGGCTGAGGATCCTGGGATTGTATTCATTGGAGTTTAGAAGATTAAGGGGAGATCTAATAGAAACTTACTTGATAATACATGGCTTAGAGAGGGTGGACGCTAGGAAATTGTTTCCATTAGGTGAGGAGACCAGGACCCGTGGACACAGCCTTAGAATTAGAGGGGGTAAATTCAGAACAGAAATGTGGAGACATTTCTTCAGCCAGAGATTGGTGGGCCTGTGGAATTCATTGCCACAGAGTGCAGTGGAGGCTGGGACGCTAAATGTCTTCAAGGCAGAAATTGATAAATTCTTGATGTCACAAGGAATTAAGGGCTACGGGGAGAATGTGAGTAAGTGGAGTTGAAATGCCCATCAGCCATGATTGAATGGTGGAGTGGACTCGATAGGCTGAATGGCCTTACTTCCGCTCCTATGTCTTATGGTCTTATGGTCTTTTCCCTTGTTACTGTTTGTCATTATGGATGCCCTCAGTGAATCCACAGGAGTCAGTAGAATAGATACAGAGATAAGTACCCAAAAATTGACGAAGCAAACTGTTGAACCTAATGCTCAGGGACACGATTTACCACCTTTGTCAGATTTCACAGAAAAAGCAAACTCTAGTGTGGGTTGACACAAAAAAAGAAACATTCAACAAACAACACCACCAGAGTAATAAAATCATACAACTCAGAAACAGATCCGTGAATCCACCTCATCTGTGCCGAGCAGAGGTCTCAACCTGATCGAGTTCCATTTTCCAGCATTTGGCCCATATCTCTCTAAACCCTTCCTCTTCTTATGTGCATCCATATGCTTTCTAAATGTCTTAATTTTACGAACCTCCACCACTTCCTCTGGCAGTGCATTCCATGCATGCACCACCCTCTGCATCAAAACCCTACCCCTTCAGGCCCTTTTCAAATCTTCCTGGTCTCACCTTAAACCTATGTCCTCTGGTTTTGGACACCACACACCCCATCCATCCAAGGAAAATGACATTGGTTGTTGACTTTATCCATGAGCCTCGTCATTCCATAAATCTCTACAATGTCACCATTCAAACTCCAATGCACTTCAGGATTTGACTTGTCTGGTATTGCCATCATCTGGGACAGTAATTTTTTGTGTGTGTGTTTTACCTGATGATTGAATCGCTTTCAATCTCAATAGTTTAAAGGGTTAATGTGAAACCAAATACTTAAGTTCCTAAAGGTAAACTGAATTAAATCTAAATTTATAGTATTTGTCTCTTACATGGCAGTAGTTTTAATTGCCGTAATATTTCTCACATTGCTCGATTAAAATCCAAAAATATTTAATAGCAAATGCAAAAAAAAGAAATTTGTAGAATCTTAGTCAAAATGTATATATTCAGTCTTTATTGTCGCATGTTATTTCCTGCCCAATGGCCTGTAGAAATGTGTTCTTTATAACGAAAGATGCTACAAATAACGGTATCATGCAAGTAGATTTCATAATCAACGTGACAAGAGAATTGATAATGGAGAAAACTTTCCTAACTGTTTGGCAGAACCATAACAAACAAATTTTTGTAAGAAAAGCTTACAATTAGGAACGTTGTATAGTTAGGAATATTAAGATAAATTTTCCAAAATCCTACCGAACCAAAGGGCTGCCCTCACATTAGAGAGTTGACTGTGGTGGTTTGACCTGAGGGTCACCACGCCTTAGGGGAGGGCAGAAGTTGAGAAAGCGAGTCTTCATGTTAACCTCAGTCTACACGAGAATTAAAGTCACACTGACGGCATCATTCTGCATTATAAATCAGTCGTCCGGTCAATTGAGGTACCGACAACATGTTACGAGTTTAGATTAGATTACACACAGTGTGGAAACAGGCCCTTCGGCCCAACAAGTCCACACCGCCCCTTACCTAACACTACGGGCAATTTAGCATAGCCAATTCACCTGACCTGCACATCTTTGGACTGTGGGAGGAAACCGGAGCAAACCCACGCAGACACGGAGAACGTGCAAACTCCACACAGCCTGAGGCGGGAATTGAACCCGGGTCTCTGGCGCTGTGAGGCAGCAGTGCTAACCACTGTGCCACCGTGCCGTTCAGGAATATAATTTGATATTTGCAAATCATGCAGGTAACATTCCTCGGAGCAGAAACTGATTGATTTAATTGTTCCTGTCCTGCAGATCATATCCAGATAAGATTGGTGGATGGTGGAAGTCGCTGTGCTGGCAGGGTGGAGCTTTATTCCAATGGAACCTGGGGAACTGTGTGTGATGACTCCTGGGATTTAGCAGATGCCCAAATTGTCTGTAACCAGCTGAAGTGCGGACAGGCTTTAAATGCAACGATTTCCGGTTGGTTTGGTCCAGGATTAGGGCCAATCTGGTTAGACAATGTGAAGTGTGGAGCGAATGATTCTCTCCTGTGGGAATGTCTGCCAGGCCGGTGGAGTGAGAACGACTGCAACCATAAAGAGGATGCTGGAGTTATCTGCTCAGGTGAGATTACTTTCAAAATTCAGCACTGCCAACGATATCTTTAATAAACCTAGAGTCAGGATGATTGATGATTAGACCTGATAATAATTGAATTTGTCTTGCTGACAGTGGAAAATCTGACAATCTAGTCGCACGCCAACACTACGGAGTATGAGATATTAAGATGCAGTCTGGAATATTCTATGTGAAATTCTTTGAAATAATTGTCTACCGATTGTTCTGTGAAAAAGAAAGTAATCAAAGTAATTTAGTTACGGATCCGCTTGATGTTGTTTTATGCTCACTGTTTGTGGGTGGGCTGGAAACGAACAGAAGATTAATCTGGGCTTTGTTCTACAGAGCACAGGGCTCTGAGGCTGCAGGATGGAGCGAATCCCTGTCAGGGCAGAGTCGAGATTTTCTATAATGGAACCTGGGGGAGTGTTTGTTCCGATTCCTTTGGAATAAAGGAAGCGGACGTTGTTTGTCAACAACTCGGATGTGGCTCTGCCCAAGCTGTGGATCGTGATGTTACATTTGGAAGCGGTTCTGGACAGATCTGGCTCGATGATGTGAGCTGTCGTTCGCACGACACAGTCCTGTGGGAATGTCTATCTTCACCATGGGGTGAAAATAATTGTGATCACCAGGAGGATGTCGGAGTTATTTGTTCAGGTGAGAACTGTCAACAGAGTCCGTTTGTCTTGAAATGCCTCACTAATGTCTAAACATTTCTTGCACTCGTAAATTTGAGATCACCCACAGCTCTGCAGTGTGTGTTTAAGTCGTAATAAGCCCTGAATCCCATCACACCTGTACTCGATAGCCTGCATGTGCTGAGTGTCGAGCATTGTGATGATTTTTAAAAAATCATGCGATGTGGCTAAGCACTAGAGGAGATAGTGGTGAGTCAGCTTCTTGAATAGTCATATTCCATGTGGTGTAGTAACATCCAGAGAGCTAGTATGAACGGAATTCCAAGAATCGGACGCAACGTCAGTGAAGGGCGATATACTTCCAAGGCAGGATGGTGAGTTCCTTGCAGCGCAACTTCGGGCGGCAGTGTTCCCTGTAATTGATGTTCTAGGTGGCCCGTTTCGGGATTTTGAAATAAATTCTCATCCTCGTTTACAATTATCTACATAGCTTTATCTATCCCTTTATCCGTGACCATCTCCAGCCCCACAACTCTCTGATATATTTGCCTCGCGTTAATTCTGACCCATTATGCATGGTTATGTTCAACAGCTCCACTATTTGTGACAATGCCTTCGGTTGTCTCTATTCAAAGCTCTATATTTCGCTTCTATAATCTCTCTATTTCTCTCCATCTCCCTCGCGTTAATTCTGACCCATTATTCATGGTTAAGTTCAATAGCTCCACTATTTGTGACAATGCCTTCGGTTGCCTCTATTCAAAGCTCTATATTTCGCTTCTATAATCTCTCTATTTCTCTCCATCTCCTTCCTCTTTTAACACACACCTTACAGCCTGCAGCTTTGACCACGTTTTGTGTAATCTATTTTCATATCTCCTTCAGGCCTTGGTTTCACACGTTACTTTTTAAATACTCTCGTTAAAAGCGCTGATTTTTTTTTAAGTAATCGATTATTCACTTTCAGAACTAAATCCTGGGAGAATGCACAGTGATGACGATAGGAAGAAAAGTAACATGGAACCGGTTTCGGAAGATTCTGGTAATTATTTTTTAAAGATCCCATTCGTGATTAATAATAAATAATTTAATATTAATATACCCAAGAATGGGCAATTATCTTCCGCTGTGCACGCTGGTCAACTAGTTTAATTTTATATAACGCTACACAATGATCGGGATTGGAGAAGACATTTGCTTTTGACATCGACGAGCAGAGTACCCCAGAGACCCAGGATCTTGAATAATGGTGCTGTTCAAGTATCTTTGTGGGTTGGAATTTGGAGCAGGGCAAATAAACTAACTGTCCAATTTCAAATTGAGGTGCCCCCTGTTTCTGAGGAACTTTTGTTTTGTTTTTCTCTGCAGAGCTGCGGCTGGCTGCGGGATCGAACAACTGTTCGGGAAGAGTTGAAATATTTTTCAGTGGGACATGGGGAACGGTTTGTGATGATTCCTGGGACAGGCATGATGCCGCTGTTGTTTGCAGACAATTAAATTGCGGCGAGCCGGTCTGGGCTGTAGGAGAGACGCTATTGGACCAAGCAAACGGAACAATTTGGATGGACGAGGTTCAGTGCAAGGGAAGTGAACTCTTCCTGTGGGACTGCCAATTGTCAGCAATGGGAGATCATGACTGTGACCATAAAGGGGACGTCAACGTGATCTGTTCCGGTACAATTTTAACTTTAGCTTTTACTCTATCATTTTCAACTTTGCCTTCAAATCTGTAACTGGCTTCGACCATGTGGTCTAATGTTGTCCTCCATACTGCAATCACCTCCGTCCCGAGAATTCGCTAGTTCTGGTCTTCTGTTCATCACTGCATCTTTTCACCGCTGTCATCGCCTGTTTTCCTCGCCAGAAATTAAACACGGAGATTCCACACCCGAACACACTTTATTACTTGGTCTTTACTGTTTTAAATTCTTTCTTGAAACGTTTCCTTTGTCCAAACTTTCGGTCACCTCGCCGAATAGATGTGACTCTGTGTCAATTGTTTCCTGGTAATGTTCTGGCTAGGACGGCTAGCGGATTTAAGACCCATTATGGATGCTACATGGAAGGTGAGTGTGTAATCAGTGTGTGGAAAACACACTGAAGGGACAACATGGGGAAATGTGTTAGTTTTGGGAGGAGTAATTAAAAATCTTACTGCTGTAACTACTCACTGACATTTCATATTGTTGTCTAGATGCTTGTTTTAAACAAAATGCGTTAATTTGTTTTCTAATAGCACCAATCGACTAGGCTGTGCTTACATTTAAAAAACAAATTTTTCAGAAAGCAAGATTCCTGTAGAGGATTTCATCATCTGTCGAGAACCTGTAACTGCTCATTTCAAGGCTCCAGAGTTTATATAGCTCACCGTCATAATAGTCCCAAATGCTACAATCTTGAAGATAAATAGTCCAAGCTGTTTTGCATTTATGAGCCATCTCATTACATTTTTGCACCGTTCACAAGTTTTCAATGATACAGGTACTGGAATTTGTCCTTATCCATTCCAATCATTGTGTGTTCATTTTCATGAATTACCAATTAATCTGATCGATCAATCTTGAGTCCAAAATGTATCACTTAACATTTCACTGCATTGAGCTCCATTTATCACCTTTATGCTAAATCACTTAAGCTGTCAATCTGCAAGTTCTACTCATGTCTGCAGTATGAATTTTTCCAACTTCCTTGGCAACACCTTGAAACTCAAATAATGCTTTCTTGCCTCATATTATAAAGTCATGTTTTACATTATTTTCCAGCACCTGAACATAATGGTCAGTGCGATCAATAGTTAATACCAGTCTGAGATCGAAGACTGTCCAAAAGTGGGATTCATTTTGCATTTTTCAACTAATCTTCAATTAAATTTTGCCTGGAATAATAATTATCATAATACAATAACCATGTGTTCTACTGTATGGTTAACCAGGAAAGATTTATAAGCAGGTTGCTGGGATTACAGGGTTCGAGCTATCAGGAGAGGCTGAATAGGCTGGGCTTTTTTCCCTGGGAGTGTCAGAGGCTGAGGGATGACCTTACAGAGGTTTTTAAAATCACGAGGGGCATGGATAGGTTGAATAGTCAAGGTCTTTTTCCCAGTGTAGGAGAGTCTAAAAGTCGAGGGCTTATGTTTATGGTGAGAGGGGAAATATTCAAAAGGGACCTGAGGGGCAACGTTTTTACAGAGCATGATGCATATATGAAATAAGTTGCCAGAGGAATTGGTGAATTGGTACAATTACAAAATTTAAAGGAATCCAGATGGGCACATGAATAGGAAGGGTTCACAGTGATATGGGCCAAATTCCGGCAAATGAGATGAGATTGGTTCAGGATAACTGGTCGGCTTGGGTGAGTTGGACCAAAGTTCTAGTTTCCATGCTGTACAACTCTATGACTCTACAAAGTTTCACTGTCATTATTACATATTTTTGATTACAGGCCATCAGAAACACAGAACACCCTTCAACCAGGAGAGACCCTCTATTTTCATCATCCCTTGCATATTTGTTGTCCTTTTGATTGCTGTTTCACTTGCTTTGGCTGCAGAATTACAGAAAAGCTTCCAGAAAGGTTGGTTAATTTTAAACTAGACTCGCTGACGCAGAAGTAGTAAGTGTAATTCCTGATTATCCTTTTGTTCTGCAGTTCCTAAAGCATTCACAATCTGAGTGAGTTCCTTGCAGAAAGATCAGCATCACAAGAGCGAGGTTGTAAATGTAACCTACTAGAATGTTGCATAGATTGAGAACTTTAAATATGAGAACACATTGTGTTGGTTGGAGTTGTTTTCTGTCATATGCAGGAGGAGTAACGGAGAATAGTGGGTGAGTGTATATGATAATGAAGCATTTAGATAGACCACACCATCTTCCTTAGCTCCGAGGCCCAGACCTGAAGATTTATAGTAATTGGCCGAAGGTTTAGAGTGATTTGCTTCCACATAGAGAGGATTGAGAGTCTGAAAAGATGGTGGGAATGTTCAATATGTAGTTAGCTGTATACCTGAAGTCTCAACCTGCACGCAACAGACCTGTCAAGTTAGGTAAAGGGGCAGTGCAAAGAGATCTGGGTGTTCTTGTACACCAGTCAATGAAGGTAAGCATGCAGGTACAGCAGGTAGTGAAGAAAGCTAATAGCATGCTGGCCTTCATAACAAGAGGGATTGAGTATAGAAGCAAAGAGGTTCTTCTGCAGATGTACAGGGCCCTGGTGAAACCGCACCTAGAATATTGTGTGCAGTTCTGGTCTCCAAATTTGAGAAAAGACATTCTGGCTATTGAGGGAGTGCAGCATAGGTTCACAATGGCGGGATTATCTTATGTTGAAAGATTGGAGCGACTGGGCTTGTATACCCTTGAGTTTAGAAGACTGAGAGGGGATCTGATTGAGACGTATAAGATTATTATAGGATTGGACACTCTGGAGGCAGGAAACATGTTTCCACTGATGGGTGAGTCCCGAACCAGAGGACACAGCTTAAAAATACAGGGTAGGCCATTTAGGACTGAGATGAGGAGAAACTTCTTCACCCAGAGAGAGGTGGGGGTGTGGAATGCTCTGCCCCAGAAGAGCATTCTTAATCTTTGGATTCGTTTAAGAAAGAGATGGATAGAGCTCTCAAGGATAGTGGAATCAAGGGTTATGGAGATAAGACAGGAACAGGATACTGATTGAGGATGATTAGCCTTGATCATAATGAATGGTGGTGCAGGCTTGAAGGGCAGAATGGCCTACTCCTGCACCTCTTGTCTATTGTCTACATTAGAAAATGGGCTCCAGTGGTGGTGTAGTGTTACTGGAACTGGTGACTAAGCCACAAGACATTGGATCAAATCCTACTATGTTGAAGATGGTGAAGATTGTCTTCAGTTAAAAGCCTGAGATTTAAAGCTAGCATTAGAGGTTTTAAAAAATAACTATTTTGTTAATATCCTTTTAACATAGAACATAGAAGAATACAGCGCAGTACAGGCCCTTCGGCCCTCGATGTTGCGCCGATCCAAGCCCACCTAACCTACACTAGCCCACTATCCTCCATATGCCTATCCAATGCCCGCTTAAATGCCCATAATGAGGGAGAGTCCACCACTGCTACTGGCAGGGCATTCCATGAACTCACGACTCGCTGAGTAAAGAACCTACCCCTAACATCTGTCCTATACCTACCCCCCCTTAATTTAATTTGGGAAGGAATTCTGCCAATACCCAATCTAGCCTACATTTGACTTCAAACCCATAACAATGTAATTGCCATTGCCCAATTCATAATAGACAGTACATGCTAGTGCAGAGAGTGAAACTCATCCTGTTGATTATGTTCCAATATGGAGTAAACCCTCCTCCTTAATTTAAACCAGCAACACAGAAAAGATTTATCGTGTGCAGTAATCTGCGAAAATTCGAGAGGCCAAGAACTATTTAAAGTAAAAAGTAACAACTTTTATTTTTTAAAGTATAACAGAGAATAATTAACTTACTACTGTTTAACACCTCCTTTCTCTAACCTATCTTTACCTTCCCTTCCATAATATTAGTCTGATAAAACTCCCAATTAAGTTTTACAGGAAAATTAAAATTTTAAAACCAGCCAGTGGGTAAAGCTTCTCTTTAGCTTTGTTAGTAGATTGGCTCTCCAGGTCAGCATTGAGGATTTTCTCTGTGCAAACTCCTTCTCTGGGCAGGTACCCCTCAAGGAGTTCTGACTAGCAGTCTACACCTGTTGGTCTGGTGGCAGTTCTCCTCCCAACTGTTCAACCTTCCCAGGTCTTATACCCCAAAGTATTGGATTGTGTCATTGGCTTTTAAGATTGTCAATATACTCAATTCAAACTTGATTGGAATTTGGTATTTTTAAGGTAATTTAAACTGATCAGCCGAATTTGAATCTGTTTTGTCATTTTGTCCAGGCAATTAGCTACCCCAGTAGCTGGAGCACATATTACATTGTGTCTTATTGAGAACACTTGGTGCTGTCACTGCTAGCTTTTACTCTCTTAAAGGTATCATACACTCACACCTTCATAACAATGAATAAAATAAAAGTTACGTTGTTTAGCTGGTTTTCAGTTGGGACAGACAGTAGGAACTGAATTATTACATTAAAGTTCTATAATTTTTATGGCTTCTCTGATTTGACAATTTCCTCTTCATTACGCCATGTCGTCTTTTTTTGGGGGACGAACCCAAAGATTCCCTAACACCTAACATGTGCAAGAAAATATAACTAAGGGTAAATAATTTTGCACTGATATGCTGGGGGAGAATCAAGATCATAGGAGCAAGCGTAGGCCATTCAGCCGATTGAGCCTGCTCTGCAATTTACCATGAACAACACTGATGAAGAATTTCAATGCCTCTTACCCATAATATTCTGCTAACCCTTTACAACATTGGTAATCAAAAATCTATCAACTTCTATTTTAGGTAAACTAAATATTCAGCTTCCTTGGCCCAATGGGCGAGGCAATTCTAAAGATTCTTCATTGCAAGACCTGCTCAAGATAATTAATGGCATTGCAATTTTACATGAACCCCAATGTTGCGCAATATTAAAGGGATGACTTATTTCTTTTTACCACTTTAGGTATTTTCAGATTTGCCTGATGTGGAAAAGGGCAATAATCTTTAAAGATATGACCCCAGACAAGCCATTACATTGCCACTTCCATAGTGCTTTGTACATGGGCAGAACTTAGATCTAGCAAGTGCTTTTTTTTTTCTTGAATTCCCATGAATTAAATGCATTTGATTGAAAAGATTATTTCATATTTAGTACTAAGCAGTGAAAAACCTGCCAGATCCTCTGAGCAAAAACAATCTCATTATGGTGGTGATACACTCATAATTATGAGTGTATCAAATTAATCCTTGTGAATCAAATTCATTGGTGTGAGCATCCTTCCTTGTTTGGGATACATTATCCTGGTTTTGGTCTTGAACCTGGGCACTAAGTGATGCAGAACAAGTCAGAGGTTTAATCAAGCCTTTTTATATATAAATCTATATTGAAAGGTTTGGTCTTTTTTATTGCTGTCAGTTAATTTTGTTCATAGTGTACTGAAATGAAAAAGATCTGGTTTCAAATGTTGAAACTGTGGCTGCAGTTTGGATATATAGGTAATCTGACACCCATTAAAACATCATGTAAACAATTATTTGAACAGACAGAAATTGATGGTTGACTTGCAGACTATTTGGGTCAGAGAGGTTGTATAGTTGGATGGTTGCAAGCAACAAGAAGGTAATTTGGCTTATGGATAGTTAACCTGAATGGGGTGAGGAGGGACAACGTTCAGTTGAATGGAAATTAAGAAATCAAAGGTAAAAGAGAATAATTCATGACTCTCACCAAAACTGCATCCCATTAAGCAAGAAAGATTCTGAGAGAAGGATAGACCAAATATGACTGACCAACAAAGTCAAGGAAATTGTTAAGTTGAAAGAAAAAGCATATAATGAATGCAAAATCAGTGATTGCCCAGTATCCAGCAAAGGAGAACTTAAAAATAATAAAAACAGTGAAAATAAACTATAAGAGCAAACTAGTAATGATTATAAAACCAGACGATAAGAGCTTATTTAAATATATAATGAATTCTAACAGTGGAATTTTAAGCTACCTAAAATTAGAGGTTAGTGATGGCCGTGATTGTTATCAGAAAATAAAAAGATGGGACAGAATGTGTGAATGGCATATTGTACCAAGGAACATTGATAACAGAACAAACTTAAAGGCTATGTTTCTAAATAGATGAATGATTTGGAAGAAGGTAGATGAGTAGAGGGTGAAAATTGCAATAAATGAGTATAATCTCATATCCATTACACAAACAAAGTGGCTAGGAGATTAATATTGGGAAGTTAACTTTCAGGGTTATTTGATATTTTAGGCAGATAGGAAAGATGGAAAAGGTGGTGGGGTAGCCCTGTGATTAAGAATCAAAAGTACAAAAGTGTGAGGGATGATCTAGACTGAGTGGAGGTTAAAACAAAAACTGCAGGGGAAAGAAGGCATTAGTGAGTAATGTACAGATCCCCAAACAGTAGCCATTCTTTCGGAAAGGCTACAAATCAACAAATAATTGGAGCATGTTGAAAAGAATAGAGCTATAATTGTGGGTGACTTTACTCTTCATGTTGATTGAGTTAATCAAAACGCAAAGGGTAGCTATGAAAATGAATTCACAGAGTGCATTAGGGAGTTTCCTAGAACAATATGGCATGGAGCCAACCAAGGAGCATTCTGCATTGATCCAGTAAGAGGAAATGCCACAAGTTTAAGAAATGATCTCAAGAAAATGATCTCCTCTGAATAAGGGATCATAACATGATCAAATTTAATATTCCGTCCTAGAGTGAGAAACTTGGATCAGAAACAACTGCGATTAACTTAAATAAAGGGAATTTCAATGAAATGATGACAGAGTTAGCTGGAGTGAACTAGGTGGATAGATTAGTAGGAAAGGCATAATGTCAGCAGTGACAGACTGTTAATAGGATAATTCATAACTCTCAGGAAAACAGCATACTAAAAAGGAAGAAAGATTCTGAGAGGGGGATATACCAACCATAGTCAGCAAAGCAAGTTAAGGAGATCATTATGTTAACACAAACAGCATGTAATGAAACCAAAGTTAGTGATTGCCTTCGGACTGGAATACATTCAATGCCCAGCAAAGGAGAACTAATAAGAAAATACAAACAGTGAAAATAAACTATGATGGCAAACTGGTGAGGATTATAAAAACTGACAATAAGAGCTTCTTTAAATATATAATAAGGAAGAGAGAAGTCAAAGTAGACTTGGGCCCCTGTGAAAATGAATCTGGGAAGCAATTTTATGGAACAATAAAATGTCAAAGAAAATGAACAGATATTTTGCATCAAAAATAATACAACAAACTGTGAATGTTGGAAATCAAAAGTAAAGACATAAACTTCTGAAAAACCTCAGCAAGTCTGCCAGCATCTGTGGAGAGAAAGCAGAATGCTTTGGGTCCAATGACCATTCTTCATAACATCATTCTTATGCATCAGTGACTTTAGGGCAGGAATTAAATACTATCGTAATCGAAAAATAAGAAGTATTAGATTAACTAATGGGGAGAAAGGACTAATGGATTTTACCCTAACATTCTAAAAGAGGTAGTTGTATACATTAGAGATAGTGTATACATTGAGTACAATTGTCCAAAGTTGATGGATTCTGGAGAAATAGCAGAGGATTGGAAAACTGTGGAAGTTACAACTCTATTTAAAATGAGAGAGAGGCAAAAAGCAGGTCACTAATGCCAATTAGACATATATTGTTGGGAAAGTATTAGAACCAATTATTAAGCAAATAATAACAAAACATTTGGGAAATCGGGATCAAGTCCAGCAGAGTCAACATGGCTTCATGAAAAGAACATCGTGTCTGACTAACTTATTAGAATTTTTGAGGAAGACTTAACCAGATTGGAGTGAGTAGATCTATTTTATTTGGACTTCCAAAAGGCACTCAATAAATTACATCACAAAAGTTAAATCATACAAGCCCACAAAATTGCAGTTAAAAATCTGTCACAGATGAAGAATGCACTTTGTCCATGTGCTGACCTTTTCAAGTTCCTCATGTATCATCGTGAAATATGTCACTCATGCCACTCTAGACTCCTCACACAATGATTTTTCCAATATTCTCTCATCTAGATTATTTACCAACCCTATGCATAAAATCACCAGAAAAAGCAGCATGCATCAAGATTGAGAGCAATTTAGAGTTCATAAAATGAGGGCAAAAATGTTGATCAAGAGGCTGTACATAAGAGTATGTGAATAAAATTGTCAGGTAAATAGAAACTGCCAAAAAAAGGTTTCTATAAATATATGATGAGAAAGAAAAACAACAGTCAAGTCAAATGCATTTCCAATTCTGGTAGAAGCTGGGACATTTGTAATGGAGAACAAAGAAATGACAGAAGAACAGAATGCATACTTTGATTCTGTCTTCACAAAAGAGTGCACAATTAACCTACCAGAAATCTTTGGGAACCAAGGGACTTGTGACAATGGAGTGGAAAGAAATTGGTATTTTGTAAGAAAGTAGTACTGAGTAAATTAATGGAGTTGAAAGGAGACAAATCACCAGGGTCTGATTATCTGTATCCCAGGAAACTAATAGAAGTGACCTTGTAAACATTAGTTGCAATGGAGATCATCTTACAACATTCTGTAGACCCTGACGCAGTTCTACAGAATTGGAGTGTGGTAAATGTAGTCACACTACTTAAAAATGGAGGGAGGGAAATGCACACATGTTAGACTAACATCAGCAAGGGCTTTTGCCCGAAATGTTGATTTCGCTGCTCCTTGGATGCTGCCTGAACTGCTGTGCTCTTCCAGCACCACTAATCCAGAATCTGGTTTCCAGCATCTGCCGTCATTGTTTTTACCCCAGAATAATGCTAGTGTCTAGTGCATTTTATAAAAAGTGATAAAAGAACATTTGGATAACCTTAATGGGTTTGGACAAACCAGCATGAGTTTATGAAAGCTATCATGCTGAATATATCTACTGGATTTTGTTTTGAGAATGTAATCACTAGAATAAGTAAGGGAGACCCACAGGATGTGGTATTATTGAATTTTCTGAAAGCTTTTGGTCGGCGATGTTTGGCAAATTTAAAACATGTGAGGTGATGGTGATATATTGGCATGGATCAAGAATTGGTTGTCAGACAAGAAGTAGTGAGTGGGAATAAATGTGTCTTTTCTCTCAGTGGCATGCAGTGACAAGTGCAGTGTTGCAATGATTCCAGGTATTCATCATGTGTGAAAATGTCCTGAATGAGGGAACCAAATGCTACATTCCTATGTTTGGTGATGACATACAGTTGGGCAAGACTTTGAGTTGTGAGGAGGATGCAATCAGGCTGCAAGCTGATTTGGACAAGCTAGGTGAGTGGACAAACTCATGGCAGGTGCAATGCAATGTGGTGAAATCTGAATGTATATGCTTCACTGTGAAAAACGGAGAGGAAGAATATTATTTAAATGGTGGTAGAATGGGAAGTACAGATAAACAAAGGGATAAGGTTTCATTTCTTATTCATCCACGGGACGAGGGCACACCAGGTAGGCCAAAAGCTTTTGCCCATCGTAAAGGACAACTAAGAGTCAACCACATTGTTGTGAGTCTGAAGTCACATGTCAGCCAGACCAGATAAAGATGGCAATATCCTTCCCTAACTGACAGTGAAGCAAATGGGTTTCTCCAACAATTAACAAAGATTTAATGGTCATCATTAGACTCTTTATCACAGATTTTTATTGATTTCAAATTCCACCATCTCTTGTGGTGATCCTTGAATACAAGTCAATGAAAGTACACAGGTAGGTACAGCAAGCAAGTAGGAACAAACAGGGCCTTGCTGGGTCTATAACTGGAGTGTTGCAATAGTACAGCTTTGACATGCCTACCTAAAAAAAAGACAATGAAGGAGTTCAGTGGACGTTCATTAGGCTGATATTGGGTTTAGGAGGGATCTATTATGAGGAGTTTGACTGGTACTGCTTTTACTCAACTTCAGGGGGATGAGAGGGGACCTGCTGAAATGTATAAAATTCTGACAGTTTGGACTTTCTTAATGCAGGAGAATGCGTTCCTTGAATGGGAAATCTAGAATTAGGGACACAGTCTCAGGATATTGGTCTTGGATGGACTTGGATGAACAAATATTTCTTCACTCAATGACGAATGAACATGTGGAATTTCTGTACCACAGACAGCAATGGAGGTCACTTCACTGAACGTAATCAAGGAAGAGATGGCTAAATTTCTAGATTTTAAAGGCCTCAAAGAGTATGGGGCAAAAGCAGGAATATCATATTGAGATAGAACATCAGTCATGATCCTATTGAACAGTGAAGCAGGGCAAAAGGGCTAATTCACCTAGTCCTTCTCCTCCTTTCTCTGTTCTTGTACAACATTTGTCTCTGTGGCTAATCAGTTTGTGGCTCTTGCCAGTTTAACTAAGTACTTTCTTGTAATATTCATAAACATATATCTTTGTCTGAGAAAAAAAGCAACATTAGGGCTTATTAACCAGGGTGTTATGACACGTGAATAATCCAGTTCCTATCTTTTCAAGTCCACTTGGGGAATTTTGGATTATTTTACCTGTTCGAACCAAAAAAATGCATTTACGTAACCCTTATCCAGCTAAGTACCATTCATTGGCTTGCCAGTTATATAGTTCGTCAGTCATGCTGTCTAACACTGTCCATTCACCTTTCATGGGGATGCAGTGCTATCAAAAACTGAGTGTACAATCACAAAGCAGCTACAAAACCCTCATTTTAAAAAAAGCATGCTATTTCCTAAGATTACAAATAATGCATTGTGATAAGTATTAACACCAAGGCTGGAGATTCAAAATATGCAGAAAGTTTTTTTTTTCAAATCACACAACACCAGGTTATAGTCCAACAGGTTTATTGGGAAGCACTAGCTTTCGAAGGGCTGTGTCTTCATCGGGTAGTTCTGTAGTACCTGTTGGACCGCAAAGACAAGTGTCGTATAAAAACAGAGAAAGGAAGAGAAGGACTAGGTGATGTAGCTCTTCTTCTGGAGCACCTGTTGGATTATGAGCTGGTGTTGTGTGATTTTTAACTTTGTCCACCCCAGTTCAACACCGGCTCCTCCAAATCAGATATAGAAATAATAATCGTTAATCGTCTGGCTTCTTCATGTGACCTCCAGCAGTGACAGACTACCTCCGCTCTGTTGCGATCATCCGAGGATTCAACGCTTCTGCTGCAATGCTCTCAAGCTATCCAAGTAAAAATATTCACCAACACAGAGGACAGAGAGTTCTTCAGGAATTTAGCGCACCTCAAGAGCAGGAAATATGAAATCAAATGACTTTTAGTTGCCAGGCAGAGTAAAGAGAGATGGAAAGAGGAAAGTGGGTGTAAGGGATCTGCGTAATTCTTGCTGTTTAGCCATCTATGATGCAGCGTTCTTTTGTTCTACAGCCAACAGAAACAGACAATATCACACCACTGGATTTCATGATCCTGTTTATGAAGAGATTGAGGTTCAGGAGCTTGGAACAGGCACAGGTAATTATCTTTCAGATTTACGCCTTTGGTATCTTCCAATTGAAATTAAATTTGTATTTTAAGATTACAATGTATTTCATTTCTAGGTTTGCAGTCGATCAGTTCACTAAACAAATTGGAATATTATACGGACAGCGAGTTACATGAACATGAGGATGCAAATGTGGAAGGTAAGCTAATTTGACATCTTGTCACATGCCTTGCTTCACAATTCCCGAATGAAGAGCAAAACTAACAAACCATCATCCTTATAGTCAGACTAAGATTGTTAATAAATGCATAACCATCTAGAAATACAGTGATTTTAGTGTAAAATTGGTTCACTCATGCATTTGCAATCCAAAATATCAATATTAATTGTCATTGCACCATTAACTCAAGCACACTCAAGCACAAAGATACTTAATTATTTATTTGTATTCCTAAGAAGTAATTACATGGATTTTATTTAGATACCCGTATGCACCGTGATGAAAAACCTATGAGTATACCAGTAGATAATTGGTAATTAACTCCAATATTTAGGTTTTCAACAAAGTATAAAAAATACACCTACAACATTGTGTCGATATAAGTCTCAATACTCCGAATGTTGTTGCATGTGGCGGTTGGGAGATGCATAAATCATGCACCTGTACACGATACACATAATAAGCATTATAAGTGTCAACGATGGAGGGCATGGAATTGGTAAGGTGACTTCAACACTCCTCCTGCATTGCATTTTCCAATCAATCAAATCCATCTTTATTTGGAAAAATATATTACTTTAATGTATTTAGTGAGCTTCAGCGGAGACAATATATAGGAAATAGATCACTTAAATAAAGTAATTTCAGTCATTTGTCAAGGGAGCAATAGTTGAATAGATAAACAGAAAAATAACATGGTTTGACACTAACAGGCTAAAAGATACATGCATTATTTCGTGACTATCTTGATTGCCGTAATCTGAATATAACTGAGCATTTTTCTTTTTAGATTCACTTATTTTTGATGATATTGAATTTGGAAGACAATATGATGATATTCAATAATTTGAGATGGAGTATGAACAACTACCATCACTTTAGCTTCTTCCTCGACATTTCATGTTCACCCCATCGTCATCATTATTTATGATTTCTCATTCATTTTAACCAAATTGTGAGCTTGGAAATGAACATTTGCATGTTGCTTATTAAGAAATCATAAATGTAAGAAACGTTGCAGTCAAAATTTTGATGAAATAAAATGAGGCAATAATTTGCTGTGCGAAAATTATAAATTCAAAGATGTTTTGGAGTCAGTCACCAAATTGAAGTTAAAAAGACTTAGAACAAAGAACATAGAACAGTACAGTACAGTACAAGCCCTTCAGCCCTCAATGTTGTGCCGACCTATTATCCTACTCTGAGCTCAAACTAAGCTACATACCCTTTATTTTACTATCATCCATGGAACTATCCAAGAGTCGGTTAAATGTCCCTAATGTGTCTGACTGTACTACCACTGCTGCTGGCAGTGCATTCCACACACCCACCACTCTCTATATGAAGAACTGACATCTGCTCTCTCCTTACCTCTGAACCTTCCTCCAATTACCTTAAAATTATGCCCCCTTGAGATAGCCATTTTTTCCTGGGAAAAGTCTCTGACTATTCATGCTATCTATGCCTCTCATCATTTTGGACACCTCTATCAACTCACTCTCATCCTTCTTCTCTCTAATGATAAAAGCCTTAACTCTCTCAACTTTTGTTCATAAGACATGACCTACAGTTCAGGCAGCATCCTGGTAAGTCTCCTCAGCACCCTCTCTAAAGTTTCCACATCCTTGCGATAATGAGGTGACCACAACTGACCACAAAATTCCAAGTATGGTCTAGCCAGAGCTGTTTAGAGTATAACCTCGTCTCTCTTAAATGCAATCGCCTTGCTAATGAAAGCCAACGTTCCATATGCCTTAACAGGCCGGTCAAATTAGGTGGCATCTTTAAGGGATCTATGGACTTGAGTCCCAAGATTCCTCTGTTCCTCCACACTTCCAAGAATCCTGTTTTTAACACTGCATTCTGTTTTCAAGTTCGACCTTCCAAAATGAATCACTTCACACCTTTCCAGGTTGAACTCCATCTGCCACTTATCAGCCCAGTTCTGCATCCTGTCAATGTCCTGAAGCAACCTACAACAGCACTCCACACTATTCACAACTCCACCAATCTTCCTGTCATTGGAAAACTTACTAACCCACATTTCCATTTTCTTATCCAAGTCATTTGTAAAAATCACAAAGATGATTGATCCCAGAACAGATCCCTGTGGAACAGTACTTGTCACCAAGGTCCAGGCTAAATATTTTCCATCTTCTACCACCCTCTGTCTTCTGTGGGCCAGCCAATTTTGTATCCAGGCAACCAACTTTCCCTGTATCCCATTCCTCCTTAATTTCTGAATGAGCCTACCATGGAAAAACTGATCAAACACCTTGCTAAAAATCTGTGTATGTCACATTCACTGCTTTACTTTCGCCAGTGTCTTTTGTCACATTCTCATGGAATTCAGTTAGGCTTGTGAGGCATGACCTGCCCATCACAAAGCCAGGCTGACTATGTCTAATCAAACCTTGATTTTCTAAGTAATCATAAATTCTGTCTCTCAGAATCCTCTCCAATAATTTGCCCACCACAGACATAAGACTGACTGGTCTTTACTCCCAGGATTGTCCCCATTCCCTTTCACGAACAAGGGAATAACATTTGCCACCCTCCAATCATCTGACACTACTCCAGTGACAGTGAGGATGCAAATATCTTCACCAAAGGTACAACAATCTCTTCCCTCACTTCTGGAAGTAACCTTGGGTATATGCAGTCTGGCCCAAGGGACTTATCTATCTTTATGTTTTTCAAAATTTTCAGCACATCTTCCTTCCTAACATCAATCTGTTTGAGCATATCAGCTTGTTTCATTCTGTCCTCACAAATGCCAAAGTTCCTTTCAGTAGTGAATACTGAAGCAAAGTATTCATTAAGGACCTCTCCGACCTACTCCGATTCCAGGCACAAGATTCCTCCACTATCCCTGGTCAGCCCTATCCTCATTCTGGCCATCCTCTTGTTCCTTCCAGAAGTGTACGATGCCTGAGGGGTTTTCCTTAATCCAACCCATGACATGCTCCTTTCTAGCTCTCCTAAGTCAATTCTTCACTTCCTTCCTGGCTACCATCTAACCCACTAGATTCCTGTCTGATCCTTGCCCTCTCAAACCTAATGAAGCTTTCATCTTTCTCTTAACTAGATATTCCAAATCCCTCATCACCCAAGATTCCTTGACCCGACCATCCCTTCCTTGCCTCATTGAGACAAACCTATCCAGCACTATCAGCAAGTGCTCCTTGAACAAACCTCCACATTGCTGTCGTGCATTTCCCTGACAACATCTGTTCCCAAGTTAGGCACCCCTGTTCCTGCCTAATGGCATTGTAATTCCCCCTCCCCCAATTAAATGCGTTCCCATATTCTCTGCTCCTATCCCTCTCCATGACTGTAGAAAAGGCCAGTGGGTTGTGATCGCTATTATTGAAATGCTCTCCCACTGAGAGAGCAGTTTATTTATATATTGAATCAGAAGTCTTCCTGGACATACCTGACAAAAACTGTTCCATCCAAACTATTTGAACTAAGGAAGTTCCAATCGATATTAAAGTCACCCATGACAACAACCCTGTTACTTCTGCACGTTTCCAAATTCTGCCTCCCAATCTGCTCCTCTGTCTCTGCTGCTATTGGGGAGGAGGTGGGGCGGGGGTCAGAGGGATGTGGTATCTGAGGAAAACTCCCAATAAGGTGATGCCTCCTTTCTACTTTCTGATTTCCACCTATACCAACTTTGTAAACAAACTCTCCTCGATGATGTGCCTTTCTGCAACTGTGATATTATCCCTGAGTAGTACAGCCACTCCCCCACCTCTTTTATCTCTTTTAGATGGGAATTTTTTTTTGTGTGGTAGAATTTTGCATGTTGCAGTTGTTGCACTTTAAGCATTTATCTCAAAATTTTGTAATCATAAACATCTGTTTTTTTTATTCTACCTGCTGTGCTTCAAATATTGACATTAGTTGTCCTTATATAGAGGTTTCTTTGAAAGTGATTGTTCTGATGTTGTTTTACAAACAGTGAAACAAAGAGTAGGATGACCTATCTTTTAATGGCATAATAGGTGCAGAGTGTTTAAAAAGAAATTAACAAGTGGATTGATAAAGGCAGTTTTGTCCTCAGTACTGAACTATGTACATGCCTTGTACAGTGTAAAATATTGCATCCATTTTCACTTCCATATTTGCGCATATCTGACTCATTTGCTTGCCAAAAAGATAATAAAATTGAACTCTAAATGTTTAGGAATGGATTTTCATTTTCATGGTTCATTCTTCAAATAAATTCATTTCTAATATATCAGGGAGTTATATTCAAATAATGACAAGTTCAGACAAAGATTTTAATAAGGCAAACATCAATTTGTACATCCATTTTGTTCAGTTGTGTCAATGTAGAGATTGGGTATTGGTTAATTTAGTTGATTAGATGGCTGGTTTAACATGCAGAGTGAGTTCAATTCCTGCACTGGCTGAGGTGACCATGAAGAATTATCCTTTTCAACTTTGTTTCTTATCTGAGGCATGGTGAGAGAAAAAAAAGTAAACTTTAATGATTTTTTGGCCATGGAAATACAAAGTGGCAAAACAGCATTCTATCTTTGGTTGATAAGCTTGCAGTCTTTTTGGCTAAGTTGAACTCCAAAGAATGGGCACATATTGGCTTTACCTAGTCTGTCAAATCATTGCATTTGGCTCTTCAGCAAAAAACAACTGCTTCCTTGTATTTTCCTAATGCCATTACCGACCTCAGGATTCCCCAAACTGCTTTCTGCCCAGTTAAGCACCTTTCATTTGAGTTATTTTTGCGCTGGTGATAAAGCAGGTGGTTCACTTTGACACAGTAGGATATTTCAAATGACAATGCAAGAAATTAACCTAAAATCTATTTTGGCTTTTGGTTGATGTATAAAAATATCGGCCAGGTCAATGGATGAATCTATAATATTCCATGGCAAAAACAATGACTGCAGGTGCTGGAAACCAGACTTTGGATTAATGGTGCTGGAAGAGCACAGTAGTTCAGGCAGCATCTGAGGAGCAGCAAAATCAACGTTTCAGGCAAAAGCCCTTCATCAGGAATATGTATTCACTGTGTTTGTTTCAGATTTCTAGCCTCTACAGTATTTTTTTTATCACCATGCAGGAAGTGGTGTACTGTAGATTGTGGGGTCTATGGGATATGATTTATACTGTATTCATATTTTACTGCTTAGATGTAAAATGACCCATGGAATATTATGCACAAATGGGTGAGATTGGTCCTTGAGCTAGAATCCTGGACTGGGCCCATATTTCTGGAATGCATGGTCTGGCAACAAAACTAGAACTCATGAGCCAGTCCAGTTCATAAATTATTTTCAGTTCCCCAAACAGACATATAAAGACATGGGCAGTTGAAAACTTAGCTTCCCAATAATTCATTTCTGTGTATACATGTTGAGAGAGCAACTTGATTAAAGTGTTGAATTCCCAAAATCTTTTTTTAAAAATTATAAATATTTCATAGTTGAATGGGATGAAAGCAAAGGTAGATTAAAAGTTTAATGGGTGTGAGGAACTGAAGGAAATCACTATTAGTTGGGAAAACATGTTGAGAAGATATGTGAGATGAATGGCCCATAAGTCTCCAGGTCCAGATAATCTACAACACAGGAAATGGTCCTGGAAATACTGGATCATCTTCCAAGCTTCCATATAGTCAGGTACAGTTCCTATAGACTGAAGGATAGCTAACATTACCTCTCTATTTAAGGGGAAGACAGAGAGAAATCTGGGAATTATAGATAGGTCCAACTGACTTTGGTAGAGTGGCGGGATCATATAGAGTCAACATGGATGCATGAAAGGATAATCATGCTTTACAAATTGAATGGAAAACTTTGAGGAAGTAATTCATAGAGTTGATGATGGGGAGCAAGTGAATCTGATTTCTTTGGAAGTTCAGAAGGATTTTGACAAAAGTTCCACATCAGAAATTAGTGTGTCAAATTAAAACGCATGGGCTTGGGGATAGTATGTTGAGATGGACAGAAAACTGGTTGACAGACACAAGTGAAGTGTAGGAATAAACATTTTTTTAAATAGCATCAAGTGACTAACAGGGTATTGCAAGGATCAATGCTAGGATCCCAGCTAGTCACTATATATATATATTAATGTTTTAATTTAATGTATAATTTAATGTTTCTTAGTTTGCAGATGTCAAAAACCTCAAAGAGGAAGCAGAGAAGCTTCAGTGCGATTTGGACAAGCTCAGTGAGCAGGCAAATGCATGGCAAATGCAATATAATTTAGATTTAGACTTTATTGTCATGTGCACTCAAGTATTAGAGTACATGAGTCCAGTGAAAAGTTTTCAATAATGCCACACATGGTTCAATCTTGGTACAAATATCTTGGCACAAAAACTTAAGAACAACGTGGAAAGAAATAAGGAACAAAGTCAAAATGAGTCATTCTTAGTATGGTGTAAAAAGAAAGAAACAAAGTGAGAAGTTAATCATTACATTCCTTCTTAGTATTATGTCGAAAGATAAACAAATAAAGCTAAAAGTTCAACTAGAGCAGTCTTTCTTAAGTGTTTAGGCATACTGGGACTCCACTTTCTACAAGGCCTCAATCTCCTCCACTTTTTAACATTTTCCCCATGCTGGTTCAGTCTTCCCTGCTCTCTTCGTTGATG
Organism: Chiloscyllium plagiosum; assembly: GCF_004010195.1. Classification (NCBI taxonomy): domain Eukaryota; kingdom Metazoa; phylum Chordata; class Chondrichthyes; order Orectolobiformes; family Hemiscylliidae; genus Chiloscyllium; species Chiloscyllium plagiosum. The sequence goes on from NC_057722.1 coordinate 60,463,638, forward strand.
CAGATGTCAGGGAAGCCTCCATCACCGCGTTGGGCTCGCTCTTGGGCTCTCAGACTGCCCAATTCTCGATTCAGGCCTTCAGCAGCTGTCACACACCAGACGCCAAAGCTCTTATCCAGGCGGCGTCTGCGCTCAGTCTCGGCCTCGCCTTTGGTCGCCGTGTCATTTTCAGTCCGTACGCGGACAACGGGAACTCACCGACAGTCCCAGGTCAGACCCCCAGCCATTGCCGCACACAGGACATCCAGCCGGCAACCAAACCGAACGGGCCTGATACCGTCTCAGCCACTGTCTCTCTCCAGAAGATAAACTAGTGGGCAAAAACTAAAACACAAAAAAAGAGCTGACAAGCCTACTTTGCCACTATCTTGCAGAGATGCTGACCAACTCAAGTCCATGTCAGCGCTGCGATCAAGCTCTTCAACAAGAGGTAAGTAAACTAAGATTTAAAAAGAAAAAAAAAGTATGAAAGCAAAAGAAATAAAAGGAAAGCAGACAGAGTAGATGAGCCCAAGGCTTAGAAGCCCAACTCCACTGCCATCTTGTTATGTCTAATGTGGATAAATGTGCCATTATGCAATCTGGTAGCAAATACAACAGACAGATGAGAATGGGAATGGCTGCAATTGGGAGAGGGGAGGTGCAATGCAACCTGTGTGGCCTCGTGCATCCATCACTGAAGATAAGCATGCAGGTGCAGGAGGTCGTAAAGATGGCAACTGGTGTGCTGGCCTTCATAGCCAGAAGATTCAATTACAGGAGCAGGGATTTTTGCTGCAATTCTAAAGGGCTTCATTGAGACAACACCGAGGATGTCGTATGTAGTTTTGGTCGCCTTATCTGAGGAAGGATGTTCTTGCTAAGACTAATTTCAGGGATGGTGGGATTGAAGTATAAGAAAGCATTGGCTCAGTTAGGATGATATTTGCTGTAGCTTAGAAGAACATGAGAGATCTCATAGAAGCTGAGAAAATTTTCACAGGATTAGACAGGGTAGATGCTGAAAGGATGTTCTCAATGGCCCGTGAGTCCAGAACAAAGGCTTGCAATTTAAGGAGTAATTCATTTAGGACTGACAGGAGGAAAAAAAATCTTTATCTAGAGAAAAGAATCAGGCGAAAATATTACATGATTTCAGGAAGGAGCTAGAGTTGCTTGGGTCTAAGGAGAATAAAAGATATTGAAGGAAAGCAAGAACTTGTATTGTGTAAAATGGTCAATCATGATCATATTGAATGGCAGATCAGAGTGGAAGGACTGAATTACCTGCTCCAGTATCCCCTTTAGTTCAATTCAATATTCACTTTAGTTTGGAAGAATGGTGTGCGTGGGGGAGGTGTGTGTGTGGGTATGGAATCTCGTAGCAAACTATAACAACTATAGACAGAGTGAATGCAGGAATCATGCTCTGAATGGCTGGGAAGTTTAGCACCAGTCACAACGTAAGGATATAGACTACAATTTAGGCCTGAGATGAGGACTTGTTTTTCACCAAAGAGCGGTAAGTCTGTGGAATTTTGTCACAGAAAACCACTGGGGCCAACATTTTGAATGTTTTGGTTTGAAGGAGTTAGATATAGTTATCCATGCTAAAAGTTTCAAACTGTGTGAGGAGAAATGGGAGCAGGATCATGAGTTGGAAGATTAGCCATGATCATATTGAATGGCGGAGCATGTTTGAAGGGCCGAATGCCCTGCTCCTGCTCTAATTTTCTCTATTTCTCTGGATTAGGGTGCATGTTGCTTTGTGAAACGAGAGGCTTTGGAGCTGTAGACCAGAAGACATTTATGGGTGAATTAATACCATTGCTTATAAGATGTGGAGGTTTGCTATTGGAAAGATACAAGCTATTTCCACATCCAGGCAGATCAGCCACCAGAGGACGCAGCTTTTACAAAAAATGGTAATAAAGCATATGGAGAGCACCATAATTATGTTCATTTGGGCTAATTGTGATGCTTTAGAATGCATTTTCTATGCAAAGATCTTGGAAGCATTTTCTCTGATTGCTTTCAAAATTAATTTGAATCTTTCCCTGAGTCCTAAAACATATCAAGAATCTGGGAAAAGGCAAAAATGAAATTAATTGGTAGCGATTTCACATACCTGGTATAAACACAATGGACTTTTGTTCTGTAAGATTCTCAATTCTGCACCACAGCATCAGCATTATGGCATACACAGCAGGATCAATGCTTGGAATATAAGGAGTCCCCCGCTCCAATGAATTCCTACTCCGTCACAAGTATATCTGTATTAAGGGCTATTTACTGGCAACAATACGGGCTTTTTAGCTGTACAATGAGATTGTTTATGATTTTTGCTGTCTTTTTAGTTGTGATTTTTTTTGGTTGCAGTGAGCAGATCATGAAGCCTTGATCATAAATTAGAAAAAGAAAAATATTTGTGTTTCAGAAAATAAAGTAAAATGTGCTAATGATGAGATATATTGTACTCGAAACGTTATGTTGCTTTTCTATCCACAGCTGCTGCCAGGCCAGCTGTGTTTCTCCAGCGCTTTCTATTTTCTATTTCATTTCCAGCAACCGTAGTATTTTGATTTTGGTTTGAGTTCTTATTTTATTGCTGGTTCTTTTCCAGGTATGTTCAGCTTAAAGAAATTCGGCTCTTTTCTTAGATGGGATTTCTGCATTACCTTTCAGGTTCTGAAATCCTTACTTTGTTTTACTCTCCACAAATATTTTCAGACCTGCTGAGCTTCTCCAGCATTTTATATTTTTGCTGAGTAAATCAGATAACACTGCAACCCAACACATTGCCCTGCGACCAGCTGGGACTCAGTACAGCTTGTACTGAAAGTGTTACTTCAGAAAGATGGAAATGATTAGGTGTGTGTTCGTGTTTAATATAAGGTATTTAGATAAGCAGTTGTTCATGGCAACGACTTCGCAGTTGAGATAATTTGCCAAGGTCGGGAGCATAACTCATAAGCAAGAGGGGAATTCCAGAATACCATCTGTGCGTAACCTCATATATGAGAAAGGACAAAGAAATTCAAACACACAGTTTCGAATGCTACTTGCGAAAAGGTGTTCAGCAACTCCAAGAGACTGCACTCTAGAAGGGATCAAAGGTCAGATATAAATCAAGTAAAGCTCTGCACTTTATTGGAACACATTTTATAAGGACATTCCCCCCCATCCTTTTTCGGATTCTGTCAGGATCATAGGTATTGCCAAAAATTTCAACTGAACTCAAACAATCCTCTTCTTGTAGTTGATCCAACTAAATGACAAGTGTCACTAGATATACTTCCCTATCACTTTCTTTGGCTTCTAAAGCATTGCCCTGTATCATCATGGGCCGCTTCAGCATATTAATTGGATATGTTTTTCATTCGATTCAGCTATCAACCTTCAATGCTGTATGATATATTCTTGCAGCCCCAGTCTGGCCTCGCCTCCTAGAAGGACAAACGATGTCGGAGCAGAAGCAGACCATTCAGCCCATCGAGTCTGCTCCACCATTCAATGAGGTCATGGCGGATCTAATAATCTGGCGGAAGGATTAGAGAGAGTGGGTGTTTGGAATTCGCTGCCTGGGTTGGTGGTGAAGACAGAGACCCTAAACTCTTTCAAAAAAATACCTGGATCTGTACCTTAAGTGACGTAAGCTGCAGGGCCATAGGCCATGAAGATGGGATTAGAAAACAGGCCTAGGTATCTTTCGGTCGGCATGGGCCCGATGGGCCGAATGTCCACCTTCTGTGTTGTATGATTTCAACAGATTGTATGGATTTCCAGGCAACTTTCAAATGCTCACCACCTTGAGCTGCGCCTTTCAAGAGGTGTGGAGTTCCGGGACGCAATCGCATCACAAGAATTGACCCTGACACCCGAGGCATGATCGCACTCAGGTCGCTGTACATGTTGTGAGGGCGGAGAGGGCTGAGAGTGCCGAACAGCACATTGAACCCCCATGGATGTGTCAATTCGTTTTATTACATCAGGTTACTCAGACTTCTCCCTCTTCAAACACAGCTGGAAGCAAAGGGATGTATGTTTTAAACTATTTTCTAGAACATTGTCACTTCCAAAAACATCCTGTCAGCAGTTGGTCTGTAGCGATTATATATATAAAACCAATGAGGCAGCGTCTATGGCCCAGATCAGAAAGATACTGCAGAAAGAACTTCAATGTAGACACTTCGAGGCCGAGACAATGAGAATTCCGCAAATATATTACAGTCTCATTGTTACCACAAACGATAATGAGAGGCGAAAAGGGGAGAATGAGAACCAGAGTTGTAACGCATGAAATGTAGTCATCCGACATTCTCTTGATTTTGGTGTTACGTTCAGAAGAAACGGACGACATTATATAACTGGATATCCTGAACCAGTTTAGAAGGGTAAAAATCACACAACTCCAGGTTATAGTCCAACAGGTCTATTTGAAAGCAGTAACTTTCGAAGTGCTGCTTCTTCATCAGGTGGTTATGAAGCAGGACAATAAGACATAGAATTTATAGCAAAAGATTACAGTGATACAAAGATACATGGAGTGCATTTGCTGGCTTCGGTTCTTTAATATTCTCAAGATAATTTAAGATTTTACAACACAAGGTGTCATCCCAACTCAGACAATGTCTTAAAGGTGTGAGTCAGACCAATCTTGAGTCAGACTGGTTCTATTTCCAAAGTGGGGTTTACAAATATGTATGGATTCACTGCCTGCATTAACTGCTTGCAGGTTCTGCATTTTTGAGCAAAATAGAATGTATCTGCAAATACAAATTCATTCCATAAAGTCAATGTCTTAAAGGTGTGAGTCAGACCAATCTTGAGTCAGACTGGTTCTATTTCCAAAGTGGGGTTTACAAATATTGTATGGATTCACTGCCTGCATTAACTGCTTGCAGGTTCTGCATTTTTGAGCAAAATAGGATGTATCTGCAAATACAAATTCATTCCATAAAGTTATATGTGTGTGTGCATGCAGGAGAGAGACAGAGCGAGTGTGTGCATGTGAGTGTGTGTGTCTGTGTGTGAGAGAGTGTGTGCGTGTGAGAGAGAGTGCATGTGAGAGAGTTTGTGTTTGCATGGTGCAAGATTGGTAAAGTGTGTGCATGTGTGTGATGGGGCAAGGGAGAAAGTGAGGTCTGCAGATGCTGAAGATCAGAGTCAAAGACTGTAAAAACACAGCTGGTCAGGCATCATCCGAGGAGCAGGGAATCCATGTTACAAGCATAAGCTCTTCATTAGGAATGAGGTTTGTGACCCAAGGGGTTGAAAGATAAATGGGACTGCGTGGGGCTGGGGAGAAGGAAGCTGAGAATGCAATAGTTAAGTGAAGGTGGGGTAAAGATGATAGGTCAGATTAGGGGGCGAAGCAAATAGGTGGGAAGGAAGATGAACAGGTAGGACAGTTCAAGAGGGCAGTGCCGAGTTGGAAGTTTGGATCTGGGATAAGGTGGGGGGAGGAGAAATACAGAAACTGATGAAATCCACATTAATCCCATGTGGTGGGGGGCCGATGGCGGAAAATTAGGTGTTCCTCCTCCAGACATCGGCTGGTTAGGGTTTGGCAGTGGAGGAGACTCAGTGCTTGCATGCCTCCTTGGTGGAGTGGGAGGGGGAGTTAAAGTGTGTCCCAGAGACGTTCTCTGAAACATTCCCCAAGTTGGCGTCCTGTCTCCATAGTGCAGAGGAGACTACATCAAGAGCAATGGACACAGTAGATGACGTGTTTGGAAGTACAGGTAAATCTCTGTCAGATGTGGAAAGATCCTTTGGGGCCGAGGACAGACATAAGTGGGGAAGTGTGGGCACAGGTTTTGCATCTCTTGCAATGTTCCAGCCACCAGGTAGTGGGGTTATCTAGTGCATATGTCCCAGACATGTTCTCTGAAATGTTCCGCAAGTTGGCGTCCTGTCTTCCCAGTGTAGAGGAGACCACATCGGGAGGAACAAATACATAGACGAAATGTGTGGAAGTGCAGGTAAATCTCTGTTGGCTGTGGAAGGATTTTCTGGGGCCTTGGAATGAGGTAAGGGGGAAGGTGTGGGTGCAGGTTTTACACTTTTTGAGGTGATGGGGCACAAGCCTATGAGAGGGAGCTTGCGTGGATGTGAGTGTGGGAGGTGTGCGTATGAGACAGAGCTTGGGTATAAAAGAGGGTCTACATGAGTGTGTGAGTATGTAAGAACATGGTGTACTTCATGGCAGAGCCAAAAAAACTACACCATGCTCTTCATAACCTGCTTGTGCCTCCACTTCTCACCTTTAACAACCACCAAAGTTTAAACAGATCATTGCTCGGAGCAAACTGCCCAGCCTTCAGGAAAACATCGACCACAACACTGTACAACCCTGTCATGGCAACCACTGCAATGCGTGTCAGAGTGTCGACATAGATACTACCATTATACGAGGGGACACCATGTACGCAGCAGGTAATCATGTGACTCCAGCCTATGTTGTCTATCTTGTTCACTGCAGGCAAGGATGCCCCGAGGCATGGTATATTGGCGAGACCAAGCAGATGCTACAACAACGGATGAATGGACTTCACACAACAATCATCAGGCAGGAGTGCTCCCTCCCACTCGGGGAACACTTCAGCGGTCAGGGACATTCGGCCTTAGACCTTCGGGTGTCCATCCTCCAAGGTGGACTTCAGGACAGGCAACAATATAAAGTGGCTGAACAGAGGCTGATTACCAAGTTCAGAACCTATGAGGATGGTCTCTATCTTGGACCTTGGGTTCATGTCACACTACAGGTGATTGCACTGCACTATTCGCTTTCTCTCTCTCTCTCTCTCTCATTCTCTCTCTCTCACACACACACATGCACACTCTTGCATACTCACACACTCATGAAGACCCTCTCTCATACACAAGCTGTCTCTCATATGCACACAAATACACCTCTCACACTCACACCCACGCTGGCACCATCTCACAGGCTTAAGCCCCATCATACTCACAGACACACACTTTACCAAGCTTGCACACACACAAACACACACTGTCTCACGTGCACTCACACTCACACAATCACATGCGCACACTCACTCTCTTCTGCACGCGCACAGTTTATGGGGTGAATTTGTATTAGCAGAATTATATTTGCAGATACATTCTATTTTGCTCAAAAAATTCTGAACCTGTGAGCAGTCAATGCAAGCAATAAGTCGAGATAATATTTGCAAATTCCACTTTAGAAATAGAACCAGTCTGACTTGAGATTGATGTTACTCACACCTTTGAAGTTAAAAATCACATAACACCAGGTTATAGTCCGACATGTTTATTTGGGCGCATTAGTTTTCAAAGACACCTATACTTTGCTCATTAGTTTCCTTCATCAGGTAGTTGTGGAGTATATGATTGTAAGACACAGAATTTATAGCAAAAGTTTACAGTCTGATGCAACTGAAATTATATTTTGCAAACGACCTGAATTGTTTGTTAAGTCTCATCTTTTAGAATGACCATGTTCATTTCAGTACTTTCATACCTAAATTCTAGAACTTTTTTTAAAAAAAATTACATTCTCAAGTGAACTTTAACAATAGGTGCCATGTTAGCTCAAATGATGCATTGAAGGTGTCAAGTGCCCTTGTGTGGCTGTCTGTGCCCCAATGACTCTATTTCTAAAAAAGGGATTTCCAGAATCTTACATGGATTCATTCAGTTTTTAAGCAAAATAAAATGTAATTCTGCAACATTGTCATTCTAAAAGATGAGACTTAATAAACAATCCAGGTCTTTTTCAATATATAATTTCAGTTGCATCACACTGTTAAATTGTGCTATACATTCTGTCTTACCATCTCATACTCCACAACTACCTGATAGAGGACCAGCGCTCCGAAAGCTAGTGCTTCCAAATAAACCTGTTGGACTATAATCTGGTGTTGTTGTGTGATTTTTAACTTTGTCCACCTCAGTCCAATACCGACTCCCACAAATTATTTTTATAAGGAAATCAAGATTCAGGACCCCGGAGTAGGGATTACTGCCAACCATCTTGACACGATTATATCTGTACATTTAAAATCATCGTTGCATTTTGGGGGGGCAGTGCATTTTATTTTAGTTTTGGCGACTGTCAGTTCAGCGGGGAAGTTTGACTGTTACATAGACAGCGATTCACATGAAACGAGTATTGAAGATCTCAGTAGTGTAAATAGGTCAATTCCACGCCGAGGTAAAATACAATGTAGGCTGGTGATTGGTCTAACCATATTGTAAATATTCCAAATGTCTATCCTCATCCATACTAAGAGAGACGCATTTAACGGTTGCATTTCGCAACTTAATTGACCCGAAGCGTCAGCCCATTTCACTTCCCATTGTGCTATCTGTCCTGTTGAGTATTTCGGCATAGTCTATATTTATTTTAGGATAAGTTGAGACTTTTTTAAATTTGAAAAATGTCTCTTGATAGTGATCTCCCGCACCTTGCCACACAGATCAACATAATGCAAACTAGCTTCTGACATGCATCCTCAGATAATTTACAACCATAAGGCAATCTAGGATTAAGGGTGAATTCTCTTCCGTTATTCATGCATGGGATATGAGCAAAGTATAGGTGTCTTTATTTCCATGCATCTATACTGTCCCAACATGCTGTCTCTTAACCCCTTGCCACCACAGGTGGATCTTTTGCATGCTCGTGTAGTACTTTAAATGTTTGCTGTCGAGAGTGTGATGCTGGAAAAACACAGCAGATCAGGCAGCATCCGAGGAGCAGAAGAATCGACATTTCGGGCATAAGCCCTTCATCAGGAATTAAAGACTTAACAATGTTTGTTCAATGTATCATTGTATCACGGTAATATTTTGCTGTAAATTATGTGTCTTATGGTGCTACTCCTAGGATGCTGCCTGACGGGCTGTGCTTTTCCAGCACTACATTCTGGGCTTTGATCTCCAGCATCTGCAGTCCTCACTTTCTTCTAAATGTTTGCTGGATGGATTTCCTGCACCAGTTTAATTTGACAGAAATATAACTGGTCTGGGATTATTTCTCTCTGATAGATTCCCTCAGGTCACAGAAATGTGGAAAGTACCAAACTGACTCTCCAGTTAAGCCCCCCCCACCCCCCACCCCCCCGACCTATCACCTTCACCCCTCCCCCACTCACCTATTGTTCTCTATGGTACTTTCTCCCCACCCCCACCCCCCTCTCACTTATCTCTCCACCCTTCAGTCTCTGCCTGTATTCCTGATGAAGGGCTTTTGCCCGAAACGTCGATTTTACTACTCCTCGGATGCTGCCTGAACTGCTGTGCTCTTCCAGCACCACTAATCCAAAAGCTCAGGGCGTCAAGTGTCACGGATAACTGCAGCATCTTATATGTCCTTGGAGCGATAACATTTAGTGACAGCCCCAGCTAGGTTTCCGATCTATGTTGACACCCAGGCTGAGTTGGGACGGCTGAAAGTAAACGGCGATAGGCCATTGATATCCAAAGCCATTTTATTGCATTTGTGTAACATGGATTTACTTTATAGCTTAAAGACCAGACCACTTCCTTCATAATTAGAGGAATTGCGAATGGAAGTAAACATAACGGTGGCACAGTGGTTAGCTCTGCTGCCTCACAGCGCTAGAGACCAGGGTTCAGTTCCCGCCTCAGTTGACTGACTGTGTGGAGTTTGCACGTTCTCCCCGTGTCTGCGTGGGTTTCCTCCGGGTGCTCCGGTTTCCTCCCACAGTCCAAAGATGTGCAGGTTAGTTGAATTGGCCATGCTAAATTGTCCGTAGTGTTAGGTGAAGGGGTAAATGTAAGGGAATGGGTCTGGGTGGGTTGCGCTTCGGCGGGTCGGCGTGGACTTGTTGGGCCGAAGGGCCTGTTTCTACACTGTAAGTAATCTATATAAAAAAAAATTCGCCAGCCGCTTCTGGGACTGCGTTGCCGAGAATGTCATGAATGAACTAGCCAATGATAGCTGACCTGAGGCACTTCTCTCAAGAACTCGTGTCGATAACTACGCTGTGACGATTGATATTAAAACAAATCCTCCGATTTCCTGTTTGTTTGGCGTTTAGAGGGAACGTGAACTTCATGGAACGTAGGATCAAATGGAACTTGAAATTGAGTCTTACATATTGAATGTATTAGAGCCACTCCTTTTGAATCGCGAAAAGCCTGTGCGTTGCTTGAGCACTCAGATACCAAAACAAAACATTGGAGAAGCACATTATTTACCTCACAACAAACTTTCATGTGAACTAAACACGTGATAATTTATCAAGTGGTATTTTTCTGAATTGATCTTATACAAGTATTGGCAACAGAGACTAATTGTTCAAATTACATAGAAACATAGAAATACATAGAAAAAATACAGCGCAGTACAGACCCTTTGGCCCTACATGTTGCGCCGATCCAAGCCTACCTAACCTACACTAGCCCACTATCCTCCATATGCCTATCCAAAGCCCGCTTAAATGCCCATAAAGAGGGAGAGTCCATCACTGCTACTGGCAGGGCATTCCATGAACTCACGACTCGCTGAGTAAAGAATCTACCCCTAACATCTGTCCTATACCTACCACCCCTTAATTTAAAGTTATGCCCCCTCGTAATAGCTGACTCCGTACGTGGAAAAAAGGCTTTCATGGTCAACCCTATCTAAACCCCTAATCATCTTGTACACCTCTATCAAGTCACCCCTAAACCTTCTTTTCTCCAATGAAAACAGCCCCAAGTGCCTCAGCCTTTCCTCATACGATCTTCCTACCACACCAGGCAACATCCTGGTAAACCTTCTCTGCACCCGTTCCAGTGCCTCCACATCCTTCCTATAGTATGGCGACCAAAACTGCACACAATACTCCAGATGCTGCCGCACCAGAGTCTTATACAACTGCAACATGACCTCAGGACTCCGGAACTCAATTCTCTATCAATAAAAGCCAGTACGCCATCTGCCTTCTTCACCGCACTATTTACCTGGGTGGCAACTTTCAGAGATCTGTGTACATGGACACCAAGATCCCTCTGCTCATCCACACTACCAAGTATCCGACCATCAGCCCAGTACCCCATCTTTTTGTTACTCTTACCAAAGTGGATTACCTCACACTTACCTACATTGAACTCCATTTACCACCTTTCTGCCCAGCTCTGCAGCTTATCTATATCCCGACTGCACTCCACGATGAACCTTTACCATCAACTACTACCCTCTGTCTTCTTCCAGCCAGCCAATTCCTAATCCAAACCTCCAACTCACCCTCAATGCCATACCTCCGTATTTTTTGCAGTAGCCTACCATGCACTGCGCTGCAGGTAATTTGAAACTTTAACTTTGGTGAGCGATAATTAACTAAATATGTATTAAATTCGACGGATTATAAACTCATGTATAGGATGATAAATTGTCAAATAGACTACACAAAATAAACTCATCAGTTTTCTAACTGCCTTTCTTTATAATGACCTAAATCTGACGGTGCACTCTTTTATTTAGATTTCACCAATTCATTTGACGCTGGAATCGGAGAAGAATATTATGAAGTTCAGTAAGCTACAATGGAGCATTAGAAAAAAGTGAGGATTGCAGATGCTGGAGATCAGAGTCCAAAAGTGTGGCGCTGGAAATGCACAGCAGGTCAGGCAGCATCCAGGACCATAAGCCCGAAACGTCGATTTTCCTGCTCCTCGGATGCTGCCTGACCTGTTGTGCTTTTCCAGCGCCACACTTTTACACTGCAATGGAGCATTGACAACCACTACCAACACTCAGCAATTTGTTAACAAATAAATTGGTCTAGTAATACCATCTCCACCTTATCTGCACATTAAATTTTGAAAATATAGCTGTTTGATGTAGTGGCCATCACGAATGGGGAAGCTCGAGAGGGCAATTTGATGAAGTGACCAAGAAAGCAAACTGCTGTGCAGACCATAGCATTTTCGAAGTTTCTACACAACCGGACACTGGTTCGAAATACGGTTTATTTTTGTACGTAATTGTCTATTGTGAAAAGTGCTTAGCCTCACAATGCTTCTATATTGGCTAGTCGCTTTTTCAAAATCTAGTTCTGGAAGTTTGCTATTGGAACGTTCCTTATTTCAATTTACACTCTAATTCCAAGAATTATGCTTGATTACCATTTCTTAATGGTCCTGAAATATTTCAGAAAGTGTATAGCCTTGAAGTTACAAAACCAAAACTGGGGTCAATTTAACTTCGAGCGTCGCTAGTATGAAATAGATGAATGTGATTTACAATGTTTTGTAAACCATGTCTGTTCGAGTTGTCCTCTATAAATTTCGTGATCTCTGTTCAGCAATATTCGTACGAAACAATTACGGCGCAATGGCCATCTCCAGCAGGAGAGAATCTAATCATCGTCCCTTCAACGGCATTATCGTTGCTGAATTCCGACAATCAACATACTGGATGCTAACATTGATCAGAAATTGAGGTGGACCAGCCATATAAATATTATTACCACTACACCAGATCATAAGCTAGGAATTATGCATGAATAAAGCATTTCCTGTCTTCTCAGTGACTCTCCATCATCTACAAATCTCAAGTCAGCTTGGCCATGGAACACTCTCCATTTGACTGGGTAGGTGCAGCTTGAACAATGCTCAAGAAGCTGAGCACTATCCAGGACAAAGAAACATTTTGATTTATATCCTATTCATGATCTTCAACAGCCATTCCATTTGTCCCCAACTGACATCAGCAGTGCCCTCTGCAAACCCGTGGCCTCACCGCCGAGAAAACCAAGGTCAGAAAACGCTTGGGAATACCACCACCTGGAAGTCCCGTCCTCGACTTGCACAATCCGGATAGTCTCAAACTTTCATTTTTGTCAAAATCCTACAACTCACTTCCAAATAGCTCTGTGGGCGTATCTACACTCTGACAACTGAAGCACTTCATGCCGCTGCTCACCAGCACCTTTTCCGAGGCAAATAAATGCCGGTATAGCGCATGACACCTAGATTCCATGAACAAATGGAAAAGGAAAATACTCTTTGCAGGTTTGCAAATATTTGTTTCATTAGCTTGGCGATCAGAATAGAAATCTGAAAATTGTTTAAAGGGCTGTTTATAAATGTTCACTCTTCCAATGAACAAATTTCTGAATAATTAATATTACAAATTGACTGTTCAAGACACCTACAATGAGACATTCAATGACAACGGCGCCACATAGAATGAAATCGGTTAGCTTCGTTGAGATTCAAGCATACGAGAGTTGATCTTTGCATTTTGAGCTTCCAATTATTAAATGCATTCCTCATACTTTAATCCAATATTTTGCAAAGATAATGAGGAGGATTCATGATATTAATGTTGATATAGTCTGCATGGATTTTAGCAAGATTTATGACAGTCAGAATAGAAAAAGCTCATGTGATTTAAGGATAAGTGATAAACTAGAAACAAAACTGCCTCAATTGCAGGAAACAAAGGGACACAAGTGTTTATTTTGTGTGTGTGATTGGTATGGCTGCTTTCACGGAGTTCTCGGATTGGATCCAATGATTTTCATTATGTATGCCAATGATTTGTATTAAAATATAGAAGATATAAACAAGAACTTTGAAGAGTGGTTGAAGAAAACTGTAGACAGCATTTAGATATCTAAAAATTACATAGATGAGCGGAAAAGTGGCCAAGAGAAGTGCAACCAGAGAGGGCAAAAGGGACAGAATATCCGCAATAAAGAATTGTATAACAAGAGTTGTGAAAAACATATGAACCCTGAAAGGCAAGAAAACAGATCCCGGAAGGCAATGGGATGGATAGAAATTATGGTTTAAAAGGCATACAAGTTAACTTCTTTTACTAATTAAGGTATGAAAAATCAGGGAGGATATAATGGAGAAGTGTAATTGAACGGCTTAGAGTGAATAGGAATAACCTATTTCAATCAGCAGCAAATACAATGATTGGGTTTAGATCTAAAGTACATGGAAGGAGGATTGGAAGACGTTTCACCTTGAAGGTTCTAGGATCTGTAAGTCCCTGCCTGAAAGGGCGTAAAAGCAGATACTTGAAGAGATGCAACCTGCATTATTATGGTTTAAGAGGTGGAAAAAAGGATTATGCAAATCTCTCTTTTTGGCTGGCACAGACATTAGGGACCGAAAGGCCTCTTTCTGTCCTGCAAATGTGAATGATATGGTGATTCAATGAGTTCTGATGAATTTCAACCCTGTGTCTGGGACTTTTTTTTAGTCATCCTATACAAGTTAACATCCACGTTTTCATATCTGCAAACGAGATCAGAATCAAAATACTGAAATAGAGTCCGGTAGCTGGAGGTGATCAATTCACGGCTGATGGACATTGTGGAGGCGAAATAAATGACCGTCGATTCATTGCAGAGATGTTGGAGCGTCTTGAGAATTAAAGGAAGACTTGAACGGTTGTACACGATATCCCCACCCAAGATGTAGTCGTAGTCGGATGGAAACTGTGATTGGTCCAGCCCCCAGGAGAGGGCGCGGATTTGGACGCGAGATTTCATGGAAGACGGGATATTGGCGGAGACGTTCAGTTCGATTTGCTGCAGGAGCTGCGGATTGTCTGTTATAGTGACATCTCCACCTGAAAGGGGAAGATTAGAAAAGGAACCGATTTGATTAGTTGGATCCGCGGGAATATGATCACGCCCAAAACGGTGGTCCTGGGAAATACCGACACACATATGGCCCGGAGAAGGAAGGGAAAGGGCAGGCCAGGAAAGTGGCCAATGAGAAGATCCGATTCTTGTCAGTGCGCAGCCGTGCGCAGAGGATGTCAATTGTATGAGCGTTTAAATTAAACGTTACAGCGTTCAATACTGCTATTCCCTCGCGGCCGCTGGATTTGTTAGTTAACTTTACAGTAACCTGCTCCAGAATTTAAAAAGGGCATTGCTGAAGTGCCCACTCTGCATTCCGTTCACTCCATCTCATGACAACATAAAATGCAAAAAAATCGGCTTGCCCATATTAGTTTTGACCTTTTCAATTGTTGTCCACTTTTGGACAGGCTTTCGTAGGAAAAGTTTCCAAATTTCCATGACGATAGATTTTGCAACAAAAGATATTGTGAGTTTAGCCTAAATTGTTGACCTCAAACTTGTCGGATTTCACTCCGGATTCCACTGGCAGCCGCGCCTTCGACTCCCCAGAATGTAAACTTCTCTCGTTAAACATCTCTGTCTCTGTGTCCAAAGTTAAAAATCACACACCAGGTTATAGTCAAACAGATTTAATTGGAAGCACTAGCGCTGGTCCGAAGGTTAGTGCTTCCAATTAAACCTGTTGGACTATAACCTGGTGTTGTGTGATTTTTAACTTTGTACACCCCTGTCCAGCACCGGCATCTCCAAATCATGTCTCTGTTTCGCTTTCTTCTGGGAGGCGCGAAATCTACCGCATCATTTATCTTAGAAGCGCATATGGCGTTAAAGATGTTTGACAAATGGAAGTTGATCTTCTCATGACAGAAAATGATGTTTCTTTATATAAACGAATGGACTGTTTTTACAATGTAAACAACTGAATTGTTCACACCGCCACCGTTGACAGTGGACCTTTAGATCATCAGACATAGGAGCAGAAGTAGTCCGTTGAGTCTATCGAATTTGCTCCGCTATTCAATGAGATCATGATCACTTCATCTTCAACTCCACATTCTTGCATTTTTCCTAATAATCCTCATTCTCTTGTAGATCAAAATTCTGTACATCCCAGCCTTGAATATTTCTAAACACTCAGCCTTCGCAACCCTCTGCTGTAGGCGCTTCAACAGATTCACGACCGTCTTAGAGAAAAAAAATTATCATGTCTGTCTTTGATGTATAATGCCTTACTATGAGATTGTCCCCTCTGGTCGGAGAGTGTCCCACAAGGGAACAACCTTTCCACTGCCCCTGTCGGTTTCCTGCAAACCTTGAACGTTTCAATAGACGCGCCATTCAACATGATCATGACTGGTCATCCAATGCAGTACCCTGTTTCTGCTTTCGCCCCAAAAGCTATGATTCGTTTCGTTTCGCCCTAAGGACTATATCTAACACCTTCTTGTAAACATGCAACGCATTTGCCTCAACCATTTTCTATGGCAGAGAATTTCACAGGTAGGCCCACTACACGCTGGGTGAATAGACCCATCCTAAGTTGTGTCCTTAGACTGTGTCTGCAGTCCTCTGTCATCAAGGACATCTGAAGATTGATCAGTTATTATTCGCTTGGAATCATAGGAACCAAAATCGACTCTACATCAATTCTTGTTCAGTTTAATAAACAGCTGTTTGATAGCTAGCAACGCTACATCTCGTAATATATCATTCTTTAAAGTACCCTCCGAATATTGCTGATGCAGATTAAGATTTATCTTGCTGCCCCATTTGTGTGCGGACCCATTCCACTCACCGAGAAGGACTGTTAAAATGCTCAAAATCCCAGTGCCCGCTCCCAGTTCAATCACTTTCTTGTGCGAGAAATCCATCTTCTGTTCCTCAAAGTACTGACACAAACCAAGACCCTAAAAAAAGCAACCGAAATTTTAATTGTTACGTCCATGCGGGCCTACCAAAAAAAAGTAGTGAAACAGCATCAATCGGTCTCTTTCACGACTCTGGGGAGGACAATTTCCCGTTAATTTGTTCCTGGGTAGAATCCCTATCAGGTATTCAGGGATCAGTGGGAGCATTGCTCAGACTGCTTACCTATTCGTTGCTACCTTGTGACAACCCAAGTGACTAAGGATATGAGTTGAAACTTTATTGCTGGAACAGCACAGCAGGTCAGGCAGCATCCAGGGAACAGGAGATTCGACGTTTCGGGCACAGGCCCTTCTTCAGGAATGAAGAAGGGCCTGTGCCCGAAACGTCGAATCTCCTGTTCCCTGGATGCTGCCTGACCTGCTGTGCTGTTCCAGCAATAAAGTTTCAACTTTTATCTCCAGCATCTGCAGACCTCACTTTCTCCACTAAGGATATGACCCAAACATTCTTGCCAAGTGCTTTACATCTTTCATAGTAGTTGGATTCAGTGCTCTTTATTTGATCCCCTCTGCATTGGCAAGACCAAATATAGACTGAGTGAATGTTTTGTGAAACATCGCCATTCCGATTGTAAGCATGACCGTCAGCTTCCTATCCTTTGTTTTTTTCAACTTTTAACATTGCTCCCTTTCTAACCTTTATGACCTCGGCATCCTGCAGTATTTCAGAGTTTCAATGCAAGTTTAAGCAATCACATCTAATTTTTCCTTCGATGCTTTAAAGCCTTCTAGATTACCCATTCAGCTTAACAAAATTACATCATGATCTCTGCCTTGATCGTGTTCCACCGTTTTCGTTTATTATGGTTTTCTGAGATATTTATTAATTTGGTTCTACATTTACATCCAGTCACGTGATCAGAACTTCTTTTTCGTTGTCCATGACCACTCCCTTTAGCGTTTGTGCCATGAAATGTTTGCCATTTAATTTCTCCCGCCCCCAGTCTATCTCTCCTTCTTAAGGTCTCCTTTTACTTGCTGAAAACCTATTACACACCCGCACTTCCTCAACTCTGGTGAAAGGTGGTACACCCGCAAGATTAAGTCTGCTTTTAGAGTCATAGAATCTTAGATGGCTACAGCATGGAAACAGTCCCTTCGGCCCAACTTTTCCATGCCGCCAAGTTTTCACAACGAAACTAATCCCATTTAGCTGCGTTTGGTCCCTATCCCTCCATATCTATCCACTCCATATACCTGCCTAAGTGTTAAATCAATGACGAAATTGTACTCGCTTCCATCACTTCCTCTGGCAGCCGGTTCCAGACACTCACCACCCTCTGTGTTTAAAAATGCCCCTCTGGATCCTTTTGTATCTCTGCCCTGTCAACTTAAACCTATGCCGTCAAGTTTTAGACACCCTTAAAACTGGGAAAAGATTTTGACAACCTACCTTATCTATGCCTCTCATTATTTTATAGACCTCTACAAGGTCAACTCCCAGTCACGTAATCCCCAGGGAAAAAATGTTTCAGTCGATCCTCTTCTTAGAACTCAAACTTTCCAGTCCAGGTAACATCCTGGTAAATATTTTCTGCACTCTTTCAACTTTAATAATATCGTTTCTCTCGCAGTGTGACCAGAACTGCATGCAGTATTCCAAATGTGGCCTCACCAATGTCTTGTAAAGTTGCAACAAGACATCCCAACCCCTATACCAAATACTCAGACCCGATGAAAGAAAGCATGTCGAAAGTTTTTTTCATCACCCTGTCTATAAGTGACTCCACTTTCAAGGAGTTGTGAGCCTGTACCCCTAGATCTATTTGTTCGTTAACTCTCCCCAGCGCCCTACTCATAACTGTGGAAGTTCTTGCCAGGTTTGACCGACCAAAATGCAGTGCCTTACATTTATTAAAATTAACCTCCATCTGCCATTCCTGAGTTCACTGGCCCAGTTGATCAAGATCTCGCTGCGTTCGCACATAACCTTCTTCACTATCCACTATACCACCAATCTTCGAGTCATCCACAAATTTACTAACCATACCTCCTAAATTCGCATCCAAATCATCTACATAAATGAACCATCCACCAATCCCTGTGGTACACTGCTGGACACAGTCCTCCAGTCTGAAAAGCTAGCGTGTATCACCACTCTCTATTCAACCTTCAAGCTAATTTTGTATCCAATTGGTTAGCTCTGCCTGGATCCTGTGAGATTTAACTTTACTCAACATGCTATATCCTGTCACAGGTCTTGCTAACGTTCATGCAGACAACGTCCTTTTCTGCCCTTATTTATGTTCCTGGTTTCCCACGCACAAAGCCATGCTAACTATCCCAAATGAGTCCTTGCCGCTCGAAGTGCCTGTAGATCCTGTATCCCAGAATCCCCTCTAGCAACTTACTCAGCACAGACGGTAGGCTCACAAATCTGTAGTTCCCAGCATTTTTTCCGTAGCCTTTCTTAAATTATGGCAAAATATCAGCCGCCTTCCAATTTTCGGGCATTTCACCCATGATACAAATATCTCTGCAAGGGACTGCGTAATTTCCCCCCTAGCCTCCCTGGGATACTTCAACATGTCCAGAGGATTTATCTACCTTAATGTGTGTTTTATGACTTCCAACACCTCCTTCTGTAATGTACACTGTCTTTAAGGCATCACACTTTATTTCCCCACGGTTTTTAGTATCCACGCCTTTTTTGATTGAAAATACTGATGAGAAATACTCAGTTAGAATTTCACCCACCATATGTGCCTCTGCACATAGTCAACCTTATTGAATTTTAAGAGGCCTTACTCTCTTCCTAGTTACGGTTTTGCACTTCATGTACTGGTAGAATCTGTTGGGATTCTCCTTTACCTTATCTGTCAAACCCATATCGTATACACTTTTAGCCCCCTTGATTTCTCTTTTAAGTTAAAAATCACACACCACCAGGTTATAGTCCAACAGGTTTATTTGGAAACACTAGCTTTCGGAGCGCTGCTCCTTCATCAGGTTGTTGTGGAGAATAAGGCTTATTCTCCACAACCACCTGATGAAGGAGCAGCGCTCCGAAAGCTAGTTTTTCCAAATAAACCTGTTGGACTATAACCTGGTGGTGTGTGATTTTTAACTTTGTGCACCCCAGCCCAACACCGGCGTCTCCAAATCATATAATCCTCAAGGTATTCACTTCATCCCAACTGCCTATGCATGCCAAATGCCGCCTTATTTCACCAGGGCCTCAATAAATCCAGTCATCAATTGATCCCCTCGGCTTTGCTCAATATTTCCAATATTTCGTGTTTTTTGTTTCAGATTTGTAGCATCTTTGGCGGCTTCCTTTTGTATTTGTTATCAAAGGTGCGCTCTCCAGGCAACCACTTCTAGATCTGTTTCTTGGAAGCATGTGAATTTAGGGAAAAATAATTGGTCGCATCTCCATTCCCTTTACGGTGGACGAAGTTACCATAAGTTACCATGCTTTGTTAAATAGCCATGGTCATGAATACCCATCCATCAGTTCAAACACAGACATGAGACAGAGGATCAGATATTGGTGAGTTTTAGGAATCACAGTTCCAAAGATACCTGGCTTCCCCACGAACATTATATTCAACATAGATCGTGTCTTAAAGGAACACTAGCTGTTGCTGTCATTTCAATAGACAGACACTTCCTTAGGTTTACCACTCGCTCGGTGAAATAAAGTTCCTGCAGCTTTATGAAAAATCACCTCCAATCAACCACACGTTTTATCCCGCTGCAAAGATGCGTCAGAAGGCTCGTTGTGCTATGACATATAACATCGCGGTTATTATATATAAAGAAGTGTCAGTTGTAAGGGGAAGTATGACGTTGATAGCGAGGGTGCTGACGTTTTTGGCAACGAGCAAAGGAAGTAGCGTCAGTCTTCCCAATAGTTAACTGGTGGACAGGCTATAGTGGAGAATGCTGTGATCAAATACGTCAAAGGCGGATGGTAGCTGGAAAAGGACGAGAAGCAACTGCTTACCAGTGCCAGTGTCACACTATCATCTGTGATAAAAAGTGTGGTGCTGGAAAAGCATAGCTGGCCAGGCAGCATCCGAGGAGGAGGAGAGTCGACATTTCGAGCATAAGCTCTTCATCTTATGTTCCTCGCATGCCGCCTGACCGGCTGTGCATTTCCAACATCACAGTTTTTGACTCTGATCTCCAATATCTGCAGTCGTCACTTTCTCCCACTGTCATCTGTGTCTTTTATAAGACGAAGGATATTATTAAGCTGGAAAGGGTTCAGAAGAGATTTGTCAGGATGTTGTCCCCAACGGAGGGTTTGCCTTATAACTAAAGGTTGGATAGGCTGGGATGTTTTTCACAGGTGTGTAGGAAGTTGGGGAGTGACCTTATGGAGGTTTTATAAAATCATGAGGCGTATAGATAATGTGAATGGCAGGTCTCCTTTCCCTGGGTTGGGGGATTTCAAGACTGGGGCATATTTTTAAGGGGAAAAGAGAACGATTTTTAAAAGACGAGTTTTTTTTTACTCAGAGTGGTTCGTTTAAGAAATAGACTTTTAGTTGACGTGGTGGATGCAGATACAATTACAACATGTAAAAAACATTTGGATAAGTGCATGAACAAGACATGTTTGGAGGGATATGGGCCAGGCACTGCATGTGGACGAGATTAGTTTGTGATTATGGTCGGAGTGGACTGGTTGGATAGAAGGGTCTGTTTTCGTGCTGTATGATTCGATGACTCTGATCCTTAAAGTGCCAGAGTGACTTAAATGGAAGAATTTACACATGAAGGTCTGGGAAACATCGACATTAATTGACAATACGAAATTGCTATAAACTTACAGCATTCCAGACCATAGTTCCAAACTCTGTGTTAACTATCGGCTTCAAAGCAATTTCTAAAAGGAAACCGCATACGGGGTAGAAAAGCTTATACTTCAAATTGTCGGCTTCTATGAAAACTTCGGTCATTGGCTTCTTCAACACGGAGGCTATCTTGCTTTCTGACATCCTGGTGGATAATCCTGGATTTTCAACAACCCTTCAAGTTGTGGTCAGTGTACTGTTAGGTGTACTTGCACTCTCACTTGTAAGCTGTATTTATAAAGAAAATTTAAAAATAGTGAATTACAGCAGCTCCAAGTTCATTTTGACATTTTTCAACAGGTATAACACTTAGGTGCAGGTTCACTCTCCCTACAATCGCACTGGATTCCAGGTAGCGCAGTACTAGTTCCTCCCCTCTGCGCCAGAAGGTCCGGGTTGACTTGCCTGTCACCTATTTGAACATGTAAGCTAAAATATCTGTCCAAATTCTCACAATTTACGAACACTGGAGTTCAAATATTTCAATTAGATTTAAAATGGATTGCATCGCATAAGACCCCCACAATATCTAGTTCGATTTAAGACGATGAATCTGACTTCTTCAACGAAAACAGAAACTGCTGGCAAAGCTCAGCAGGTATGGCAGTATCTGTGGAGAGAAGTCAGAGTTAACGAGGGAAGTTCTGAGGAAGGGTCACTCGACCCGAAACGGAACTCAGATTTCTCCTCACAGATGCTGCCAGATCTGCGAAGCTTTTCCAGCCATTTCTGTTTGTTTCTGATTCACAGAATCTGCAGTTCTTTCGCGTTGTACTTGACCTCTTGTGGTATTTGATTATCTGACTAGGCACGGAACTCAAGATGCTGTTCAATTTTTTTCCACACAATTGGTCATAGTTGGGAGCGCAATGTTTCTACGACACTGAAAGAAGACCCTGGGGTCTGTGATGTTCGCGTTGGTCATCAAACATTCATTTATTCTCTCTCCATTTTCCAGAACTTGACCCATAATCTTGCATGCTGTAGCGTTTCAAGTGCTCGTCGAAATATCATAAATGATTTGATGATTCCTGCCTCTAATTACTCACAGTGTTCAGGGATGTGTAGGTTAGGTGCATTAGTTAGGGGAAATGTAGGGGAATGGATCTGGGTGGGTTACTCTTTGGAGGGTCGGTGTGTGTTTGTTGGGCCAAATGGCCGTTTTCCACACTCTAGGGATTCTATGATTCTATGATATTTCCAGATATTGAGTTCCACTCCCTGGGTGAAAGAAAATTTTTGAAATCCTCTGGACCAACAACGTCTGCTTCCTGCCACGAAGGTAAATTTGGATCAAATTTAACAAATTGTTCTGATTCCATGGGCTAATAGCTTATTCATCAGACTGTCGCTCAAAGCCTTGTCAAAAGCATTATTTAAGTCCATGCAGACTACATCAACCGCACTCATATCTGCACACCTAGTCACCTCCTCAAAAATGAATCCAGTTTGTTAGACATGAAGCCCCCCCCCCCCCCCTCCTTTTACAAAGTCGTATTGATGATCTGTTCTTAAAACATGCTTCTCCAAATGGAGATTAATTCGACCCCTCATGATTCTTTCCAATAGTTTCTCCACAACAGATGTTAGACTTGCTGGTTTGTAGTTTTCTGGTTTTTCCCTACCACTCTTCTTGAATATTGGTATTACATTAGCTGTTGTTCAATCTTCTGCCACCTCTCAGAGGGAATTTACAAATCAATGTCACAGCCCCTGCGATCACCTCCCTTGCCTCCCACAGCAGCTTTGGATACATCACATCTAGGCCTCGGAATTTATCAATTTCAAGTTTACTGAAACAATTTAATATCTCCTCCTTCGCAATGTCACAACTTGGCATACTAGTTTGACCATGTATTTCAACATTATACTGTCTTTGATTTATTCTCTGCATTGGTTGGACATGTTAATGTCGAATCCATGGGGTTTTCATCCTTCATTCATTTGTACACTGGCAAAGCTGTCCTCAGTAAACCCAATCCTACCTTGTGCTTTTTTAATGCATTTATTTTATGCAATTCATTTTGTAATTTCTGAAGGCTGTCTTCCACTTCTGCTTTCTCTTTTAGCTTGGCATAACCGGTAAACTGGAAAACATTGCAGTAGGTATTTGATTCCAGGTGGCTTTGGATAATTAGAAATAAGCTATTAAACAAATGAACCATTTACAATCCCTTAAGATGCCAGCTTTCTTCGTTTTCCTTACTCATTTATTCAGTCTCTTTACTATTCTTCGCAACTTGGATGAATTTTGACAGTAGTGAGTTTAAATGAATACAAGTTGTGTTAAGCTCTTTTTTTAAAGCAGTCTTGGAGTTCAAAATGCATGGCATCAACAACATTAACAATGATCCAATGCGATTTGACCATATTGTTCTTACTCATTGAGAAGTCAGAATAGGCGTACTCACTCTGAGCCTACACTGTGGTAAAATTGATAAGTAAATATGTATCCTGTCTTGAAATTAATTCGTTATACTTCAACATTAGCAATTTGTATTTAGAGATATTTTCTAATGAGCTGTTCAGAAATCCTGTGACACATCTGGAGACGAATTGGGACTTGAACTTGCTGGCTCTGAGGTAGGAACCCTACCCTTCCACTACAAGAGCCCGAACTTGCATTTACATAACAAATACGATAAATATGTCTTCTCCCAGAAATATATGCCAACAATTAATACAATAAAGGAAGAGAAACATCAGGTGCGTTCGTTAAAATCCTGAGTACTAACTGATGCAGTTAAAGCAAAAAAGAAATGTGAAAATTAGAGGTGTTTAGGATTTTTCGAGGATTTTTCGTCAGCATACTGAAAATATAAGCACCATCGCTGGACGCCAGGTGGATTAAAGAAAAGAGATCGAGGACCCCAGTTCTCAGAAGGTTACTAGCCTGGCAATTCTCACAGAAACGGTAAACACTGAGTCAAGTAATGCATTGAAATGGAGAATGAAAATTCCAAATTTGAGTAAATGACGGAGGGCAAACCAGTATGATGATAGAGGAGGGGGACTTGGTACAGTTTGGTAGATTGTGGGAAATGAAGTATGGCACATGGTCATTACAAGGGTGCTGTACAAGGTATCAGCGGGAAATGGACGATACCGCAGGTAGGGAGTAGTTTGGGGGGTGGGAGAGTAGGGAGTCTGCAAATATCGTGGAGGTGTGAGCAAGTGGCCTTTAGTAACACAGGCACAAGAGGCTGAGCTGCGAATGACAAGTGTATCGATGTCAGATATTACCGAAAATCGAGAAATGTTTTCATGAATATTTTTTGCAACAACTTATTCTCACTTGTTTTTTTCCTAATCAACAGTAATGGACATGAGGTATGTTCCACATGACACCAATCCAACTCCAGCAGTTAAAACTCAAACTGAAGATGGAAGTCGAAGGTAACAGACAACAAAGGGAATCATGGAAAAATGCAGCAGAGTGGAGCTGAGGATTATCAGATCAACCATGACCCGATTGAACGGTGGAAGGGTTCGATACGCTAATTGGCCTACTTCTATGTTTCATTGTCTTAGGGATAGTCTCTTAATCAAACTGTTCGGCGATGTCATCACACATTCCTCGAGCAGGTAGGACTTGAACGCATGACATAACCGCTCCACAGGTAGGGACTCGACCACTATGCCACAAGACCCCAGGGTTTATGACCTTATGAAAAGGTTCGTGATGGATTTCAGCCTCCATTATTGATTACTGAGTGTTGTGAGGTGTAGGAGAGAGATCATTTCCCCGACAGCAGAAAGAAAAAATTTACAGCTGAGCTGGGGTGTTGGAGACTGACCTGCAGCAGGTCCGTTTGACAGGACGTCAGAGGCTAAGCGTTTCAGATTCAATGATTGTTTGTGATTCAACAACAAGGTGATATAGCGTAAGTACAGTTGCACATTCATTTGCACCTTGCTGTATACTTCCCCACACTGTTTTTCTCAAACTCATTCTATCACAATACTCCTCACATCCATGTAGATCGCACCATTCTATTTTTGCTTCACTTCTTCTCCATCCCGATTTATACATACGCGATCCTAGTACGCATTTCACTCATTCATAGGACTAGTAGATGTTATCTTGCAAGTGTTTTTGTGGTGTGGGGATGGTGGACCCCATCTGGGCCAGAGGGTCACGGGTCAAATCCATCTTCCCCAGATATATGTCATAACATGGCCGTGCAGATTAATTAAAAGTGGCTGCCTACATCTTCCTACAGAAGAGAGCACAGAATGCCAGTGAGATGGGGGAATACAGAACATAACACAACTCAGAAAACACAGTTGACAATTGTCGAAGATGTTGTTTGAGAAAACAGGGGAGTTTCCGATTGTTTACTGGTGGAAATGTTTTTGTGGTTAGTTGCCAACTTCTTGGTGACGCAATTAGATGAAGGATAACCGTACCGCCCTCTGCGGCAGTCAGATATGCATCTTTTCAAGTACGTCACAATATCACATTCTTGGCAATATTAAAATACAACATTGCCCTACTTAGCCGAGGTTAATACATGACATTTTGGTCCCATTGGGCTGGATATTTATTGCAATGTTTCATTGAGATTGATTTTGCTTTCCTCAATTACAATCACTTCTCTTTCACTGGCGAATTCTATGTAGTTCTGGAAATTCGTGAAATGACATGAAACTCATATAAATATTTTTGCATTGTACAACTAATGTATATTTCTTTTGAATTCGCCCTACTGGAGGGGACTACATGGAGTTGCCAAGGTACAGGACTAAAACTTGGATGTCGATGGGCTGCAGCCTTCTTTCCAACGCACCATCATCATTCCGAGTTCTGACCTCCCTCAGGATGCTGCAGAACCGATGATGTGAAATTAGTCGTGACTAGACGCTTCCCCTAGTTCAGGATATTTTACTCTTAAGTAATATTCAATTCCGAAAACTGTGTCCCTTGTCATGTTTGGCCGTGCTTCCTATCCAAAGGGGGCATTAATTCTCACTCCACCAAAAGGAGATCAATCCAAAAATGGAAAATCAAGCATCCCATGGTTAGAAACACCAATGGAGAAAATGGGGCAGATCAGAAAACGGAAAGGAGAGATGTCAAAGACAAACTTAAGATAATAATCAAAGGTTGAAAACCATAGCAAACAATCAAGAGTGTGATAATAGTCACGGAGAGATTGTGCAAGAGAAGTTGGAAATCTTATTTTTCCATTAACATATATTCACATGCCTGTAGTATAATGGCAGATAGGGGATACAATGATGATGGACATACATTGTGAACATCAATGATCAAGCTTTGAATTCCCGTCACATTGAATTTAAATAAATTCTGCAGTTTGTCACTTAGGTTACCTTAAATGTTTAAACTCACGGCACCCTATCAGAAATCCGGATATTTGGTGTTTCCGATCAATACCGTCGCTGGGCCCTACACACAATGAATCAAGTCAACAATCGAGACAGTCAGACAACGATGTATGACTTGTCATTTATCAGTAATATTTCAAAGTAGGATGTTGTGACACATTATCGCGAGGAGACAAAGAACCAATAAAGACCAAGACGCTCAAATATAGCTGAGGGAGAGTTTGTTTTTCCTGCTCATATGTAGGTTGTGGGAGAGCGATGCCACGCCATTCGCTACACAATAAGGTTTATAAAGTGTGAACAATTACCAAGCAGCGAAAGTGAGGGGGATGGCCACACAATGTGGCAGCATTAGAGACCACCATAAAAACGTGCTGCAGTGAAAATAACCGAAACAGTTACTGGGAGTTGGGAGAGAATGACAAAAAGCAACAGAAATGTCCTAAGATGTAGCCAGACCGGGAGTCGGGCAGCAGCGACACACAGTGCCTAGGAGAGAGCGAAATTAAAAGAAACACATAATGAAAAGACCCTCATGGAAATTGAGTAACAGAAAACAAAACAGTGACAGCAAAGGATGAAAAACTTGAAAGATATCCTAAATTCCTTCTTTCCAAGATGGAAAGTCACTTAATGTTCGAGGGTACTTCTAAATAAAAACATAACCGGAAGTTGGGGGCTTGAAATTGCGTTCCCTTGGTGTCAGTATTAGAGCCCTTGCTTTGTCTAACAAGTATTAATAGTTTAAATCTTTATGAGCGCGGAACAATTTCAAAGTTGATTGATGATGAAGTGGTTTGAATAAAGCGCTTAGCGAGAAACATTTCATGGTCATAAAAGGGTCAAGTATGGAAGGCCACAGATTTAAAGGGGCTTGCAAAAGTGCAAGGGTGATGTGAAGGGGGAAATAAGGTTATCACACAATGAGTAATTTGAGTGTGAAATGCACTGCCTGGAAGTATGGAAGAGACAGGCTCAATTCAGCATTCAACATGGTATTAGGTGATTGCCCTGGTACTCATTCACACGACCAATGCAAGCAAGATCAACTAAATGGCTTTCTTTTACGCAGTAACACTTCTGTAATTCTGTGATCTAAATGCCTTCAATTTTATCACCATTAATCTTCAGCGCGAACCTTGCCTATGCAGCGTGCACATACAACTTAGCTATTTATGATTCTGATAATCATTGCGACACACCTCCCATTATAACATATGTTACTGGGATTCTATGTTCCAAATATTGGAAAAGAGATTTTTTTTAACTAACTACAACATAGTGTTCGAATGACATAACTTCAAGGCTAACATTAACGCCCCAATCTCACTGCATCTCAATAATTCCTAACCTCAACATTTGAAAGTGGTCTGACGTAGTATTAATTAGCTCTGTTTTTCACGTCAATATCATCTACACCACTTTGGTAACTCAGTCAATGAATGTTCCTATGTGGATTTGTCTTCCAATATTCAGTTAGTAGTATATCACTTGATGCTGTGAGTAAATTTCAATGTATATCTGAGAATTGGCAGATGGAGTTTAGGTAAATGCGAGGTGCTGCATTTTGGGAAAGCAAATCATAGCAGGACTTTAACACTTATTGGTAAGATCCTAGGGAGTGTTGCTGAACAAAGAGGCCTTGGAGTGCAGTTTCGTAGCTCCTTGAAAGTAGAGTCACAGGTAGATTGGATCGTGAAGAAGACATTTGGGTGTGCTTTCCTTTATTGGTCAGAGTAGTGAGTACAGGAATTGGGAGGTCGTGTTGCAGCTATACAGGACATTGGTTAGGCCGTTTTTGGAATATTGCATGCAATTCTGGTCTTAATCCTATCGAAAAGATGTTGTGAAACTTGAAAGAGTTCAGAAAACATTTACAAGTATGTTGCCAGGGTTGGAGGATTTGAGCTATAGGGAGAGGATGAATCGGCTGGGGTGTTTTCCCTGGAACTTCGGAGGTTAAGGGGTGACCTTATAGAGGTTTAAAATCATGAGGGGCATGGATAGGATAAATAGACAAAGTCTTTTCCCTAAGGTTAGGGAGTCCAGAACTGGAGGGCATAGGTTTTAGGTGAGAGGGGAAAGATATAAAAGAGACCTGAGGGCTATTATTTTCACGCAGAGGATGGTTACGTGTATGGAATGAGCTGCCAGAGGAAGTGGTGAAATCTAGTATGATTGCAACATTTAAAAGGCACCTGGATGGGTATATGAATAGGAAGGGTTTGGAGGGATATGTGCCAGGTGCTGGCAGGTGGGACGAGATTGGGTTGGGATATCTGGTCGGTATGGATAATTTAGACAGAGGATCTGTTTCCGTGCTGTACATCTCTATGACTCTATATTCTGTAAACAGTGGATTGTCTGCGTTTGATAATCTTGATTGATCCATCAATTAGGATACTTAATGATTCTCCCTGTTCTTTGTCTCTAATTAATAAACTCCAATAGGGCCTCACTAAGTGATATGTGGTTTAGTAATACTTCCCTAGGATGCTCCAGGTGAGCCTTAAAGCCATAAGTTGACCCTTACCATAATTGTTGTATTAAACTATTTCCTATGAAGGGAGTTTTTTTTCCCCTCGGTAAAGAAGTTACTTAAGACAGAACGAAACAGTCCTGTATTCAGAACTGTGTTATGGATTCAGAATGTCATTAAAGCTTAACATAGTCAATATTGATAAATTGTAAAAAGGGATCAATACTCTGTTTCCATAAGACCATAAGACATAAGAGTGGAAGTAAGGCCATTCGGCCCATCGAGTCCACTCCTACTGGGTATGCAGCCCAGAGTATTGATATTCCTTGACCCTGCGTCAGTCTTCTCTCAATCAACTGGAGTACTAATAACATAGTGTTGTTTGAGAAATCGTGCGTCATTGAGTTAAATCCATTCAGAAATACGTGTATCTTTGCAGTTTCGAGGCTGAATAATATGATAAGAAAGTTTCTTAAAGTTCTTTTGTGCCCTTGCTGCAACTCTTATAAACATTAGTGTTCATGCAAGTAGCTACTGGGGGAAATAGTTACAAAGGCAAGATAATGTCGCTTCGAGACGTCTCAAATAAGAACAGAAAAAAGACAGTGAGACATCGGAGCAGAAATTCACCACACGACTCATTGAGTCTGTTCCACCATTCAATCATGGCTTTTCTAATAATCTTAAACACCATTTCCTGTCTTTTCGTCAGTAACACTTGATTTCCTTACTGATCAAAAATCTGTCTGTGCCAACCTTGAAATCCCCAGTCTTGACATCCCCTCTGTGATAAGAATTCCATTGATTCGCTGCCCTCTCAGAGAAGAAATTCCTTTTCAACTCTATCTTAAATGTGTGACCTCTTACCCTGGGATATGCCCACTGATCCTAGACTTGCCCACAAGGTGAAACATCCTTTCCACATTTACCCTGTCAAATCCCATAAATATCTTAAATGGAAGGACTCAACAAATAGGGTAACAACCACGGATGAACAAAGTTAACATTTCAAGTAGATGACCTTTCATTAGAGAAAATGTTTTTGAAAGATATGTTGCTTCCTCTTTGCCCTCGATTTATATTTATTTATTAGATGCCCTTTCCTGCATTTTCTTCTCATAAAGAACTGGATGTTGAACTCATATGTAGACAAAACACAGAGAACAAAACCTGAAAAGGACACAGGTTCCTGAAGTAAAGATGGATAGAAAAATGCCCGACAGGCAAACTAAAACATAGCAAGGTTTTAGTTACAAATGATATTTGATCAGTAAAACACATGCTCATATGCGTGGCAACAGCATTATTTGTCAGACTAATTAGAGGCATAGAGCCATGGAGATGTACAGCATGGCAACAGACCCTTCGGTCCAATCCGTCCATGCCGACCAGATATCCCAACCCAATCTAGTCCCACTTGCCAGCACCCGGCCCATATCCCTCCAAACCCTTCCTATTCATATACCTATCCAAATGCCTCTTAAATGTTGTTGTATAATATTTCAAATAACTAAAAAGGCTTGATGTGCTGACCATCCTCCATCTATGCTTTTTGCTTCTATGAGGAGTTGAATTAAAGCCTGGAGATAAAGAAGTAAATATTCGATGTAACAGCATACCAGAAGCAAAAATAATTTCTTCAATACTTGAAGCATGCTCAGTCATTCAGCGGGATTGTGACTGATCTACGTTACATCCACCACCATGTAGTGTTCCTAAACCTCTCAATTTCCCTAGTATCCAGCGATCTGTTGGCTGGCATTGTGAGTTCAATTGGATACTGGTTATCTGCAATTCACTGGGATGAAGAATTCCCAATGCTTAGAGTGAAGAATAGAGCCTCACTGAGCGAGATGTGATTAAGTAATACTTAGCTAGGATGATCCAGTGAAGCCTTAAAGCCATAAGTTGACCCTTCCCATAATTGCTGTATTAAACCATTTCCTATGAAGGGAGATTTTCCCTCAGTTAAGAAGTTAGCTAAGACAGTCCTGTATTCAGGACTGTGTTATGGATACAGAAACACAACAATGTTATTAGTACTCCAGTTGATTGAGAGAAGACTGACGCAAGGTCAAGGAATATCAGTAATCTGGGCTGCATACCCAGTAGAAACAGAGTGTTGATTGATCCCTTCTTACCATTTATCAACACAGTTATAAATGACTGTTTCATCAATTTGAGAAACAGGAGAACAAATTACCCAACAAAGCGTTGCATTTTTTTCTACATTTACCCAGTTAAGCACTTTAATTGTTTCAATTAGATTCCTGTTCTTACCTCTAAACCCTGGGAAATACTGACTCAGTCTACTCAACCTCTTCTAATTTAAAATGTCCCGCACCCAGGAACCAGTACAGACACCCATGTTTTACTTCGTCTGGAACAAGTATATCCCTCTTTAGGTAAGGAGGCCAAAACTGTATACAGACATTAGCTGTGGCTGCACCAGTTTCTTTCCTGTAATATGCCACTCACTTTGTAACAACCTAACTTGCCACTAACATTTTCATTGTTTGATGTCCTTGGTTTCAGGTACCCAAAACCTAAATTTGCGATGCTGTTCCTGGTAACTTATTCTATTCTAATACAATCTCTCGCTCTCGTATTAGCGTTTATTTCTACTAATCTCGCAACCCTTCAAGTACCCATCTTCCAGCTTTGACTTTCGGCATTTGAAATCCCTTCAAATACCGTACAGTGTACTGTTTCCATGACCTAAAATCTGACATCTGGAAATCACTTCCCAATTGTCTCTACCTCTGCAAATCCTTCTTTCTTAACATTCCATTGAAAATGTCATGTTTTTGCATGCTCTCCCAGTTTCCTTATTATCAATGGTGAATTTATAAATTACAATGCTACAAATTAATTTAGATTGTATTTATTCTATTTAACGTACTGTATAAATCGGGGAGATGATGGCCCAGTGGTATTATTGCAGGTAACATTCTGAAGACTCGGATTTGAATCCCGCCACAGCTGGTGGTGGAATTTGAATTAAATCAAAAGCTGGAATAAAGATTATTATGATAACCATGAATTGATTTGTTGGGGGAAAATGTCCACCTGGTTCAGTGAAGGAAGCTGCTATAATTACCTGATCTGGCCTAAATGTGACTCCAGATCTAAGGTAATGTGATTGACTCTTAATTGCCCTAGCCAGTGAAACTCTCATCCGGTGAATGAATTAAAGAAAAATAAAGGTGAGTTGTTTGTGCAGCTGAATTGAGCATGTAAATTCAGAAAAAAACAGTATCTTTATTGTTTCAAGATGTCCCAACCCATTTTACAGCAGTGAAGTATTTCTCAAAAGTTATTCTCATCTCGCTATAAAATAATTACGATTTCATGAACTGTTGCGCATGGATAATCAAGTCATCCGTATTCAATACAGATTTAGAAGGTGAGTATTTTACCTCACCAACCAATGTAATTTCATTCACAATGTGGCGACAACAAAAAGGGAGCTATCTTAGCTCCGATGCTAGAATGTAAGGTCCAAGAATTACTAAGAAACGTAGTGAAGTTTGAGAGTGAAGAGGAACCACAGCGAAACAGGGAGAGGACAAATTGAAGGAATTCCATTCTGTTCCACTGGGACAATTACAATCTGAATGCCAGATTGCCTAAATAACTCGAATTCAGAAACTCACATCACATCCTCACATGATGGCAAACCGACAGAGCGAGCAGAATTTTAGCAGGTGACATAGAAATCTTGGAATATGTTGGACAAAGTAATTTAACCAATAAATGTTATTATAGACGAACATTTTTGAAATTGGAAAATAATATATATCTGAAATATTCCAGGAATGGTTTTGAAATAGAAAATAATGAAACTGATGGAGACCCGGGCCCTAACGAATGCCTAGCAGCCATCGACATAAATATAAAGTCAATTTTTTGGGTATAGAATAGATATGTCGGTGGAATTAATTATGAAACTCCAATACACTAAACAGGCTATCTTGGTATAATATGTGAAAATATGGCTGCCTACAGCCAAGGGAGGCAGTCCAACACAAGAAGCTAAGTTTAAATGCCAGTAAAATAATATTTCAGACCTTGCGACCAGAGTTTAGTAACCCAGAATTTTGGTTTACGTTAAACTGCGGTATAAATCCAGAGGACAGGGTCACACGACAAAAGAGGGTGGACATCAGGACTTCTTGTGCAGTCAAACAGATCCGTGAGTGAAATAAACTTATATTAGAAAATGTAATTCTTAAGACTTTTGCGAAACAAGTTGGCGGGTGCACGCTGTGGCGTGAAGATTGCTGGACAGGTGAATCCGTGGACGTTATTTGCTGGTGTCTGAGAAATTCAGCCCAGTGAATCACAGACCATAAACAAGGATGTGGTGAAATTGACGAGCGGTTTATTAAACAAAGTGATATGGCGGAGGAGAAATTGACCAGGCTGACACAGAACTGATTCTCTGCACAGATGGCCAGAATGCTCTTCCTCGAGCGGAAGGTGCAGGCACGTTTTACGGGGGTACAGCACAAAGATGGTAATTGTAAAGTAGTTAAAGTACAATGGTGAAAATTGTAAAACGATTAGAACAAGAATAAACTGAATGGACATTAGTCAAGCGTCAGGCAGCTACGCAGGAGGTTCCAGTCAAGATTAGAGCGGCGCTGGAAAATCACAGCAGGCCAACCAGCATCCCAGGAGCAGGAAAATCGACGTTTCGGGCAAAAGCCATTCATCAGGAAGACTCCACACAACTCCCTGAGTAGGTGAGAATGTCTTCGCAGGATTCATGATTTGGAGATGCCGGTGTTGGACTGGGGTGTACAAAGTTAAAAATCACACAGCACCAGGTTATAGTCCAACAGTTTTATTTGTAAGTGTAGCTTTGGGAGCACTGCTCCTTCATCAGATGATCAACCACCTGATGAAAGAGCAGCGTTCGGAAAGCTAGTGCTTCCAAATAAACCTGTTGGACTATAACCTGGCGCTGTGTGATTTTTAACTTTCTAGAAGATTCTTCAATTTCCCGTCCACGCGAATATATGCAAATGGCCCTTCTCCTGGCATTCAGGTCTGTCCAATGTGTTCCTCCTGCAAGTGAAGTCTTCGGGGCCTCTCGGTTTCAATGGAAAATGAGCCTACTCTTGGGGTATTGGGACCACAATGTTAATCGGGGCTGGAAGCTTACTGTGAAGGCTGTTTGGGAAGTGCATTCTGTCGTCTGGTTTAGCTTGGCCATGTCTGGTTTCTATGTTGGCCTGTTTGGCCAAGACTGGGGCATTGTGGGTGTGTTCTGTGTGTGTTGGCATACTTGATCTCTGAGTTTCACAGACCGGCTTCTGTGTTTCTAATGTGGTCATGCTGTAGGTGGGCAGGGTAGCTGAAGCACATGTAAGGTATAGACAGGATAGATTGACAGAATCCATAAAAGAGTATAAAGACAGTAGGGATATACTTAAGAGGGAAATCAGGAGGGCAAAAGGGGGACATGAGATAGCTTTGACAAATAGAATGAAGGAGAATCCAAAGGGATTTTACAAATACATTAAGGACAAAAGGGTAACTAGGGAGAGAATAGGGCACCTCAAAGATCAGCAAGGTGGTCTTTGTGTGGAGCCGCAGAAAATGGGGAAGATACTAAAGGAGTATTTTGCATCGGTATTTACTGTGGAAAAGGATGTGGTAGATATAGACTATAGGGAAATAGATGATGACACATTGCAAAATGTTCATATTACAGAGGGGGCAGTGCTGGATGTCTTGAAATGGGTAAAGGTGGATACATCCCCAGGACTTGATCAGGTGTACCCTAGCACTCTGTGGAAAGCTAGAGAAGTGATTGCTGCGCCTCTTGCTGAGATATTTGTATCATTGATAGTCACAGTGAGGTGCCGGAAGACAGAGGTTGGCTAACATGGTGCCACTGTTTAAGAAGGGTGGTAAGGACAAGCCAGGGAACTATAGACCAGTGAGCCTGACGTTGGTGGTAGATAAGCTGTTGGAGGGAATCCTGAGGGACAGGATGTACATGTATTTGGAAAGGCAAGGACTGATTAGAGATAGTCAACATGGCTTTGTGCATGGAAAATCATGTCTTACAAACTTGTTTGAGTTTTTCAAAGAAGTAACAAAGAAGATTGATGAGGGAAGAGCAGTAAATGTAATCTATATGGACTTCAGTAAGGCATTCGACAAGGTTCCCCATGGGAGACTGGTTGGCAACGTTAGATCTCATGAAATACAGGGAGAACTAGCCATTTGGATACAGAACTGGTTCAAAGGTAGAAGACAGAGGGTGGTGATGGAGGGTTGTTTTTCAGACTGGAGGCCTGTGACCAGCGGAGTGCCAGAAGGACCGGTGCTGGGTCCTCTACTTTTTGTCATTTACATAAATTATTTGAATGCGAACATAAGAGGTACAGTTAGTAATTTTGCAGATGACACCAAAATTAGAGATGTAGTGAACAGCAAAGAGTGTTACGTCAGGTTACAACAGGATTTTGACCAGATGGGCCAATGGGCTGAGAAGTGGCAGATGGAGTTTAATTCAGATAAATGTGAGATACTGCACTTTGGGAAAGCAAATCTTAGCAGGACTTATACACTTAATGGTAAGTTGAGTACAGGAGTTGGGAGGTCATGCTGCAGCTGTACAGGACATTGGTTAGACCACTGTTGGAATATTGCATACAATTCTGGTCTCCTTCCTATCGGAAAGATGTTGTGAAACTTGAAAGGGTTCAGAAAAGATTTACAAGGATGTTGCCAGGGTTGGAGGATTTGAGCTATAGGGAGAGGTTGAACAGGCTGGGGCTGTTTTCCCTAGAGCGTCAGAGGCTGAGGGGTGACCTTATAGAGGTTTACAGAATTATGAGAGACAAGGATAAAATAAATAGACAAAGTCTTTTTCGTGGGGTGGGGGAGTCCAGAAGTAGAGGGCATAGGTTTAGGGTGAGAAGGGAATGATATAAAACAGACCCACGGGGCAACTGTTTCACACAGAGGATGGTACGTGTATGGAATGAGCTATCAGAGGAAGTAGTGGAGGCTGGTACAATTGCAACATTTAAGAGGCATTTGGATGGGTATATGAATAGAAAGGGTTTGGAGGGATGTGGGCCGGATGCTGGCAGGTGGGACTAGATTGGGTTGGGATATCTGGTCGGCATGGACGGGTTGGACCGAAGGGTCTGTTTCCATGCTGTACATCTCTATGACTATGACTCTATGACTATGACACAGCTAAAAACAGAACAAAGAAATGAGTACGCTGAAGATTTGAAACAAGAATGCACCTCTGGAGAGAAATCAGTTCTGAAGGGTTGCTGGATTCAAAACATTTCTCTCACCACTAATGCTGCCGAACTTGCTGAGCTGTTTTTTGCAATTTCTGCTTTTCTTTGAGTTGTTTTCTTGTTGACGAGTGCTAACAGTTATCTACATTTGCCAGAGTCTGATGGTTGACTTTTGCGTCAATTTATCTGCAAAATGTTAAACAGTTTCAGAACAGGAAAGTAAACATTTTAGGTTGCTCTTTTTAAAATGGTAAATATATTTCTCTTTATTCTGTGATACACTTTCACTGACAAAACAAAACGTTCTGTTTGGACTAAATGTCCAAGAATTGATGGAATGGTTATCGTTCCTATGACTATCAATGTTACTGGTGCGTTTCTCCATAGATCATCGGACATGGCGCCATTGGCTGGACCCCATTTCAAGTCTCGAATTGCAGAAGGTGGTGCTGAACCATTTCCTTGAATCGCCAAAGTCCCTGGGCTGTTGGTAGTGGTGTTAAGGGTAGAATTCGAATCGAGCGCAATATTTGCCCACTGATGCACTGTTCCCTTATGCAATGCCTTTTTTAAAAAAAAATCTTGACAGAAGTATTGTCACACACAACTGAACATTTGCCAAGAGGTGTGAGGGGGGAGCGAAGGACTGCTGGGAAACTTTTAAGTGAGTGAGATCTAAACCAGCGACCCTATACTGTAAGGCCTCCCTCCCACCCCCCTCCTCTAACCTTACTAAGGGTCTGTAAACTAGGTAAGTTTTCAGGTTTCTCTCTTTTTTTCATCTCTTTCTTTGTTTAGTTCTGTGCGGGCTTTCAGAGTAGCGGGGTATGGATGTTAGGGCAGTTGCATGTTCCTCCTGCAGAATGTGGCAGGTGAGAGACACTTCACATGTCTCTGCCAACTACATCTGCAGGAACTGCACCCAACTCCAGCTCCTTGACAACCGAGTTAGGGAACTGGAGCTGGAGCTGGATGAACTACGGATCATCCAGGAGGCTAAGGGGGAAATTGAGAGGATGTACAGGGAGGTGGTCACCCACCAGACACAGGATAAGGACAGTTGGGTTAGAGAAGGGCTTATGCCCGAAACATTGATTCTCCTGTTCCTTGGATGCTGCCTGACCTGCTGCGCTTTTCCAGCAACACATTTTCAGCTCTGATCTCCAGCATCTGCAGTCCTCACTTTCTCCTCCAGCTGGGTTACTGTCAGGGGAGGAAAGGGAACCAACGGTCAGAGCAGGGATCCCCTGTGGCTGTTCGCCACAGCAACAAGTATACCATTTTGGATACTGCTGGTGGGGACGGCCTACCAGGGGAAGCCATAGTTGTCAGGTCTCTGGCACTGAGTCTGGCACTGTGGCTCAGAAGGGAAGGAGGGAAAATAGAAAGTGCTAGTGGTAGGGGACTCAATAGTTAGACGGATTGACAGGAGATTTTGTGGTCAGGAGTGGGACTCCCGGAAGGTATGTTGCCTCCCCAGTGCCAGGGTCTGGGATGTCACCGATCGAGTTTACAAGATTCTGAAGGGTGAGAGTGAGCAGCCAGAAATCATGGTACATATTGGCACCAATGATATAGCCAGGAAAGGGATTGAGGATCTGAAAAGTGACTACAGAGAGTTAGGTTGGAAGCTGAAGAGCAGGACGAATAGAGTAGTGATCTCAGGTTTGCTACAAGTACAGTCAGCGAATGCAGCTTAACATGTGGCTGCGAGGCTGGTGCAGGAGGGAGGGATTCAGATACCTAGACAATTGGGATACCTTCTGGAGAAAGTGGGACCTGTACATGAACTGGAGAGGCACAGATGTCCTGGGTGGGAGATCGTGTGGTTCAGGAGGGTTTAAGCTAGTTTGGCAGGGGAGTGGGAATGAGAGCCACATGTCTGAGAGGGGGTCAGTTGCAGATGGGGCAGTGACAGGATGTATTCAATCTATCAGGAAGGTTTCTCATGCAATGGAACAAAGGGATTGGTTAAAGTGTGTCTGCTTTAATGCAAGGAGTGTCCGAAATAAGAGTGATGAACTTAGAACATGGATCAGTACTTGGGGCTACGATGTTGTGGCCAAAACAGAAATGTGGGTTCCACAGCGGATGGAATGGTTGCTTGATGTTCCAGGGTTTAGAACATTTAAAAAGAACAGGGAGGGTGGTAAAAGAGGAGGGGGTGTAGCATTGCTAATCACACATACAGAAAAGAAGGTTGTTGAGGAAGGTTTGTCTACTGAGTCAGTATGGGTGGAAGTTAGGAAGAGCAAGGGAACAGCCACCGCATTGAGGGTTTTCAAAAGGCCACCTAGTAGCAGTAGAGAGATTGAAGATCTCATAGGCAGGCAGATTCTGGATAAATGCAAAAGTAGCAGGGTTGTTGTTATGGTTGATTTCAACTTTCCCAATATCGACTGGAACCTCCTGTGGGCGGCACGGTGGCACAGTGGTTAGCACTGCTGCCTCACAGCGCCGGAGACCCGGGTTCATTTCCCGCCTCAGGCGACTGACTGTGTGGAGTTTGCACGTTCTCCCCGTGTCTGCGTGGGTTTCCTCCGGGTGCTCCGGTTTCCTCCCACAGTCCAAAGATGTGTAGGTCAGGTGAAT
The DNA here is from genome assembly GCF_004010195.1 of Chiloscyllium plagiosum. Classification (NCBI taxonomy): domain Eukaryota; kingdom Metazoa; phylum Chordata; class Chondrichthyes; order Orectolobiformes; family Hemiscylliidae; genus Chiloscyllium; species Chiloscyllium plagiosum. Next base: position 60,502,653 of record NC_057722.1, read on the forward strand.
TGGCCATGCTTAATTGCCCGTAGAGTTAGGTAAGGGGTAAATGTAGGGGTATGGGTGGGTTGCACTTCGGCGGGTCGGTGTGGACTTGTTGGGCCGAAGGGCCTGTTTCTACACTGTAAGTAATCTAATCTAATCTCCTAAATGCAGATGGTTTGGATGGAGTCGTTTTTCTCAGGTGTGTTCAGGAGGAGTTCCTTACTCAGTATGTAGACAGACCGACAAGGGAAGAGGCCATTTTGGATTTGTACTCGACAATGAGCCAGGACAGGTGTCAGATCTCGCGGTGGGAGAGCACTTTGGTGAAAGTGATCACAACTGCCTCACATTTAGCATAGCCTTGGAGTGGGAAAGGAGCAGTTACCCAGGGAAGATATTGAATTGGGGAAAAGGAAATTACGACGCTATCAGACAGGAGTTGGGAAGTACAGACTGGGAGCAATTGTTCCACAGAAAGGGCACAGCAGACATGTAGAGACTAGTTAAGGAGCAGTTGTTGCAAGTGATGCACGAATTTGTTCCTCTGAGACAGTTAAGAAGGGGTAAGATTAAGGAACCTTGGATGACGAGAACAGAGGAACTTCTCATCAAAAGGAAGAAGGCAACTTATGTAAGGTGGAGGAAGCAAGGATCTAGCACAGCTTTAGAGGATTACAGGCTTGCTAGAAAGGAGCTCAGAAATGGACTGAGGAGAGCCAGGAGGGAGCACGAAAAAGGCTTGGCAAGAGGATTAGGGAGAACCCAAAGGCATTTTACTCATTCGTGAGGAATAAGAAAATGATCAGGGAGATGGTAGGGCCGATCAGGGATAGCCAAGGGAACTTGTGCATGGAGTCTGAGCAGATAGGGGAAGCCCTAAATGAATTTTTTGCTTCGGTTTTCACCAAGGAAAGGGAATTTGTTGTAAGTGAAAACTTAGAGGAGCTGTAATATAATCTTGACCAGATCAAGATTGATGAAGTTGATGTGCTAGAAATTTTGGAAAACATTAAGATTGATAAGTCCTGAGGGCCAGACCAGATTTATCCTAGGCTGCTCCGGGAAGCGAGAAAGGAGGTTGCTAAGCCACTGGCGAGGATATTTGCATTCTCCCTCTCCACAGGAGTCATACCGGAGGATTGGTAGGAGGTGAATGTTGTTCCTCTTTTCAAGAAAGGTAATAGGGAAATCGCTGGCAATTATAGACCAGTCAGTCTTATGTCTGTGGTCAGCAAAGTTTTGGAAAGAATTCTGAGGGATAGGATTTATGACTATTTGGCAAAGCATAGTGTGATTAAAGGCAGTCAGCATGGCTTTGTGAGGGGCAGGTCATGGCTCACAAATCTTATTGAGATCTTTGAGGAGGTGTAAAGACAGGTCGACGATGGTCGAGCAGTGGATGTAGTGTATGTGGACTTCAGTGAGGCATTTGATAGGGTTCCCCTTGGTAGGCTCATTCATAAAGTCAGGATGTATGGGATACAGGGAGATTTGGCTATCTGGATTCAGAATTGGCTGGCTGACAGAAGGCAGAGAGTGGTTGTAGATGGAAAGCATTCTGCCTGGGGGTCAGTGTTGAGTGGAGTCCCGCAGGGCTCTGTTCTTGGGCCTCTGCTCTTTGTAGTTTTTATAAATGACTTGGATGAGGAAATTGAGGGGTGGGTTAGTAAATTTGTAGATGACACAAAGGTTGGATGTGTCGTCGATAGTATTGAGGGTAACTGCAGGCTGCAGCATGACATAGACAGGATGCAGAGTTGGGCTGAGAAATGGCAGATGGAGTTCAACCTGGATAAATGCGAAGTGATTCATTTTGGAAAGTCAAACTCGAATGCTGAATATAGGATTAAAGACAGGATTCTTGGCAGTGTGGAGGAACAGAGGGACCTGGGTGTGCAAGTACATAGATCCCTCAAAGTTGCCACCCAAGTGGATAGGGTTGTTAAGAAAGCATATGGTGTTTTGGCTTTCATTAACAGGGGGATCAAGTTTAAGAACCGTGAGGTTTTGCTGCAGCTCCACAAGTCCCTGGTGAGAACACACTTGGAATATTTTGTCCAGTTCTGGTCGCCCTACTATAGGAAAGATACAGAGTATTTGGAGAGGGTGCAAAGAAGGTTTACCAGGATGCTACCTGGACTGGAGGGCATGCCTTATGAAGTAAAATTGAATAAGCTCAGACTTTTCTCTCTGGAGAGAAGGAGGAAGGAGGAGACCTGATCGAGGTGTACAAAATAATGAGAGGAATAGATAGAGTCAATAGCCAGAGACTTTTCCCCAGAGCAGGATTGACTGGTACAAGGAGTCATAGTTTGAAGATATTAAGAGGAAGGTATAAAGGAGACGTCAGAGGTAGGTTCTTTATACTGAGAGTTGTGAATGCATGGAATGCGTTGCCAGCTGTGGTGGTGGAAGCAGAGTCATTGGGGACATTTAAGCGACTGCTGGACATGCACATGGATAGCAGTGATTCGAGGGGTGCGTAGGTTAAGTTACTATATTTTACATAAGGATTAAACCTCAACACAACATTGTGGGCCACAGGGCCTGTTCTGTGCTGTACTTTTCTATGTTTTATGTTCTATGACCACCTCTTATGCAAATGTGAGCTTTGGTTTCAGTAATGCCAATGGTGCATAATACCGTTGGATGTTCGGTTTGACTGGGTATAACTCTGACGAGGGGTGAGGAGGAAGGTGAATTGGAGACTGTGATGTTAAATTCAACAAGACAAATGTCTGCCATATAAACAAATGTCTACAGTCTTCAGCTAAGGCTCATGATGTTTGGAAAAGAACAAATGATGATTTTAATTCAAATGGTTTCTTTTCAGCATAGACAGAAGTGAGTGAAGATACATGCTTTATTTAAAAATGTTGTTACACTGTGTAACTACTTTGAGAAAGGGATTGGAATTTTTAGATACCAAAATGTTTAAATGTGTTTTTTTTTTGTTTTTCTGTATTTTTAGTAGTAACTAACACTACAGGCAATTTAGCATGGCCAATTCACCTGACCCGCACATTTTTGGATTGTGGGAGGAAACCGGAGCACCCACAAGAATTTTTAGATACCAAAATGTTTAAATGTGTTTTTTTTTTGTTTTTCTGTATTTTTAGTAGTAAAATAAGAAAATAAATGATACAAAAACAACAAAAATTGCTGAAGAGTTCCTATATGCTTTTGAAAGTAAATAATCTGACATTCATTGCAAGCACCTTTACATTGTTATCTGTCCAAGGAAGGTACAGAAGAACTGGTCTCAAGGCCATATGTCCGTGGAGATTCAGCTGGGATTAAATAGCTGGTTGGTCTGTGAACTAGTGACCAGTTATCGATAACAAAAGGCTTATGCCTGCCAACAACAACATGAATAGTTCTCTGGTGGCTGTATAGCTTGAGTCTGCAAAAGGACAGTCAGCAATCATCAGTCTAGGCAGGGGAAATTTTGTGTCAGTGTCAGAGGCTGAGGAGTGACCTTACAGAGGTTCATAAAATCATGAGGGCCATGAATAGGGTAAATAGACAAAATTATTTCCCTGGGGTAGGGGAGTCCAGAACCAGAGGACATAGGTTTAGGGTGAGAGCACCTAAGGAGCAACTTTTTCATGCAGATGGTGGTGTTTGCATGGAATGAGCTGCCAGAAGAAGTGATGGAGGCTGGTACAATTACAACATTTAAAAGGCATCTGGATAGATATATGAATAGGAAGTGTGTAGAGGGATGTGAACCAAATGCTAGCAATTGGGACTTGATTACTTTTGGATATCTAATCTGAAGAGTCTGATTCTGTGCTGTACACCTCTATGACTCTAATTCTCCACCAGCTCAGGAACACTCTCTATGTTCACAGCACCAGAACCTAACTTAAGACTGAAAACGTTTATATTTTTCTGTAAGCAGTTGCTGGAAGCTATGATTTTTAAGTAATGAGTTAGAGAATAGCCACTTGTCTCTCTTTCAAAAGTATCCAGGGACAGAAAACTGGGTAACAGCATTCCGAACAGCACAAGATCCATCTCAGCAGAACCTGTCCAACACCACTGAACTGTTTTCCAAGTTACTCCCTCTGCCATAGCACCTGTGATTTTGTTTCCACTGCTTCCCCTGTGTAAGGGGCTATTTATGAGGGAATTATATTTTAACTAGTAGAGTTATAATTCTTTACTTCTACTTAGAGACTAGTTACTTATAATAAATAATAATTCTTGTTAAGTAAGGAAATGTAGTCTGTGATTTTTGTCATTCTGGGGCTGAAACTCAGGTAATTTGTGGAATTTTGTACACTTCAATAAAACGTTTAACTTTTATGCTAGCTCCATGAATAGGAGGGCTTGATTTCCAGTGGGCTAGGCCAGAGAAGTGTAACAAAATTTGGGCACTCTTTTGGGATAAACTTAAAGCACAGGCATTGAGAATTTGGATGATGGATGTGTAAATAACACAAGTGAATGAAAACAACAGGCTCTCTGTTGCATTTAAGACATAGCATTGGAAGCAGTAAAGGATTTCCTGAAGATGGCAGAGTTATCCCCTGGTAAATTTTACAGACCAAATTGATTGATCTGGTGGGTAAACCTCTGTGACCTTTTTTGAGAGAACAGTCAATGATAATTGAGATACCAGGTTGAGAGAAAGTGGCAAGAGAGGATGAGACTCGAGGTCATCAAACATTGGAATCAGATGATATTCAGTTGGAGGTAAAGCACTATGCCACTGTAAAGAAAAATATATTGGTTTCATATCAGAGTGAATGCCTGAAGCACATAAGCAGATGTTCTGAAATTTAGGGGAAAATAGCTGAGCAGCTGAGGCTAACCTGAATTGAGCACAAGGGGGAAAGAAAGTTAGATGAAATTTAAAAGGAATGCAAAAGACAAAGAAAGGGAAATTGAACTAAGAAGACAGAAATGCAGGGGAAAGCACAATAAATTTAGAAGTGCCAAATGAGGAGAAAATGAGGGAACATGAATATCCAGTTAAAATGATGCAGTTGAAACAGACAATGACAGATGCTGATGCAAACCCTGGTGGGGACAATCTGATGCATAATTTGAAATTGGGTAACAAAATTTTTTTGTTTGCAGAGGCCTTACCAAAAATTGAGGAAAAGGAAAAACTGAAGGTTTGTCACATCATTTGAGGAAAAGGCTGAACAAAAAAGTTGAGTAGAATCACTACAGTGCAGAAAGACTGAGTCAACATGAACCCTCTGCAGAGCATCCCACCCAAGTCCACTGCATTCCCCTAACCTCACATGGGGCTTTTACCATGGCTATGCCACACACTACAGATGTTTAGATACCCACACACTAACCCAATGCACCTAACCTATACATCTTTTAGATCGTGGGAGGAAATTGGAGCAACTGGAAGAAACATACACAGATAACATGCAAACTCCACCCAAGGCTGGAATCAAACCCAGGATTGTGGCACTGGGAGACAGCAGTGCTAACCACTGTGCCACCATATCACCTTGGTAAATTAATAAATTGGGTAAAGAATGACTGGACTTGCTCATGCAATGTAAGCTGACAGGTAAAGCACAGGGGATTTATGCATCATTGTCAATGGAAGCTTCTCAGGATTATGTCACTGTAAAGAAAAGTATATTGGTTTCATATTGGAGTGAATGTCTGAAGCATATAAGCAGATGTTCTGGAATTTAGGGGAAACAGCTGAGGCTAACCTGAATTGAATATGAAATGGTTAAACAAAGTAATTTGTAATGAAGTAATGAAGGTGGATTAGGCTCCTAAAAAAATTATTCTCCCAAACAAATTTAAATTTCAGTTCCTTTTGTAATGAAGATCCCATTTGTGGACCAAAGGGTTGCAATTGTTAAGTAGGTAGCAATAATAGCTGATGATTGTAGATTAATCCATAAAACCAAATCTTTTGTCCATTACCCTCTTAAATTTGAAAGGTACTGAAATGGAGTGAAATGAATGTCAGTGACCAAGGTGAGTAATGCATAGTTGGGAATATCCTTAGTTCCCTACCCAGAGCAGAGGGAAAGTGCTGATGATGGAGATAAAAATTGGGAGCTGAGATGTTTTGATTGTAACAAAGTGGGACACATACATTTGTGATGCTGGGAATTTAAAGGGAATCATATGGGACTTATCTGAATTCATAAGAATGAGTCTAGAAGGAAATTCAGAAGGAAAAGAACACATAAGACTGTAGTTTTAATTACAGCTAAGAGATAAGAAGTTAACACTGCTGTGAGTGCATAAGGTAGATGTTTTATTCTTCAAAAGGCTGCATAACTGAGGAGAAGAATAGAATGTTATGTCTACCAAATAAAAATAACATTGAATCAATTTTAGGTTCTCACCCAATTAATGTCAGAAATTAACAGTATTGCAGAAATTAATAGCAAAAACAGTCTGCAATATTTGGGCGGCACGGTGGCACAGTGGTTAGCGCTGTTGCCTCACAGCGCCAGAAACCCGGGTTCAATTCCCGCCTCAGGCGACTGACTGTGTGGAGTTTGCACATTCTCCCCGTGTCTGCGTGGGTTTCCTCCGAGTGCTCCGGTTTCCTCCCACAGTCCAAAAATGTGCGGGTTAGGTGAATTGGCCACGCTAAATTGCCTGTAGTGTTAGGTGCAGGGGTAAATGTAGGGGAATGGGTCTGGGTGGGTGCGCTTCGGCAGGTCGGTGTGGACTTGTTGGGCCGAAGGGCCTGTTTCCACACTGTAAAGTAATCTAATCTAATTCCAGGACTTGTCATCTCTGAGAGAGATAAGTAAGGACTAGGCATCAGGGTTGTCATCTGAATTTAAAGGAAGTTCATGAGAACATTGCAGATACATTAAGAATGATCTTGCAAAATTCTCTCAATTTGGGAAATCTAACTTTGAATTGCAAATGTCTCTGCTCAGCTTTCTATTTAGGTTTTGGAGGACCCAGTGCTGGACTGGGTTGAAAAAAGTTAAAAATCACACAACACCAGGTTATAGTCCAACAGGTTTACTTAGAAGCACTAGCTTTTGAAGCACTGCTTCTTCATCAGGTGGTTGTGGAGCAGGACCACAAGACGCAAAATTAACAGCAAAAGGTTACAGTGATGCAATGATACATTGAACAAACCTAAAATGTTAAGTCTTTCAGCTTTTAGAATGGATTTGCTCGTTTTGGTTCTTTAATATGCAAATCTCAGAACTTCTTTTATGGCACATTCTCAAGATAATTTAAGGTTTTACACAAAAGATGACATCTCAGCTCAGACAATGCCTTAAAGATGTGAGTCCATAAGACCATTAGATATAGGAGTGGAAGTATGGCCGTTTGGCCCATTGAGTCCATTCTGCCATTTAATCAAGGCTGATTAAACTCCACTCACCCGAACTCTCCTCATAGCCCTTAATTCCTTATAAGATCAAGAATTTATCAATCTCTGCCTTGAAGACATTTAACATCCCGGCCTCCACTGCGCTCTGTGGCAATGAATTCCACAGGCCCACCACTCTCTGGTTGAAGAAATGGCTCCTCATTTCCATTCTAAATTGACCTCCTCTAATTCTAAGGCTGTGCCCACAGGGCCTAGTCTCCCCGCCTAACGGAAAAAAAATTCCCAGCATCTGCCCTTTCTAAACCATGCATTATCTTGTAAGTTTCTATTAGATCTCCCCTCAACCTTCTAAACTCAAATGAATACAATCCCAGGATCCTCAGCCATTCATCATATGTTCAGCCTACCATTCCAGGGATCATCCATGTGAATTTCTGCTGGACACACTCCAGTGCCAGTATGTCCTTTCTGAGGTGTGGAGACCAAAATTGGACACAGTATTCTAATTGGGGCCTAACTAGAACTTTATAAAGTCTCAGAAGCACATCGCTGCTTTTATATTCCAATCCTCTTGAGATAACTGACAACATTACATTTGCTGTCTTAACCATGGACTCAACCTGCAAGTTAACCTTTAATGAATCCTGGACGAACACTCCCAGATCCCTTTGTACTTCAGCTTTATGAATTCTCTCACCGTTTTGAAAATAATACTTACCTGTATTCTTTTTTCCAAAGTGTAAGGCTCGCATTTGCTCACGTTGAATTTCATCAGTCATTTCCCAGACCACTCTCCTAAACTGCCTAAATCTTTCTGCAGCCTCCCCTCCTTCTCAGTACTACCTGCCTGTCCATCTAACTTTGTATCTTTGGCAAACTTCACCAGAATGCCCCAATCCGTTCGTCTAGGTCATTAATATATAAAGTGAACAGCTTCGGCCACAACATTGAACCCTGTGGGACACCACTTGTTCATGACTGCCATTCCAGAAAAGAACCTTTTATCCCAACTCTCTGCCTTCTGTCAGACAGCAATCCTCAATCCATACCAGTAGATCACCTCAAACACCATTGGCCCTCACCTTGCTCAGCACCCTCCCTTATCAAGAGCCTTTTGGAAGTCTAGATAGATAACATCCACTGGGTTTCCCTGATCTAACCTACTTGTTAACTCTTCAAAGAATTCTAACAGATTTGTCAGGCACAATCTCCTCTTACTAAATCTATGCTGGCCCTGCACTTCCAAGAATTTAGAAATCTCATCCTTAATGATGGATTACAGAATTTTACCAACAACCTAGGTTAGGCTAATTGGCCTATCATTTTCCATCTTTTGTCTTGATCCTCTATTGAAGAAGAGCTTTACAACAGTGATTTTCCAATCATCTGGGACTTTCCCTGACTCCAATGACTTTTGAAAGATCACAACCAATGCCTCTGCTCTTTCCTCAGCCACCTCCGTCAGAACTCTAGGATACAGCCCATTAGGGACAGGAGAATTATCAATTTTTAGACCTTTTCTAGCACTTTCTCTTTTGTAACGGCTACCATACTCAACTCTGCTCCCTGGCTCTCTTTAATTGTTGGGATAATACACCTGTCTTCTACTGTGAAGACTAACACAAAGTACTTATTAAGTTCTTCAGCTATTTCCTGATCTCTCAGCACTAATCTTCCTCATCAATTTGGAGCAGCCCAATGTCTACTTTTGCCTCTTGTTTGTTTCTTATATATTGAAATAAACCTTTGCTGTTATTTCTAATATTACTGGCTAGCCTACTTTCATATTTGATTGTCTCCTTCCTTATTTCTCTCTTTGTTATCCTCTGTTTGTTTTTGTAGTCTTCCCAATCTTCTGATTCCCTGTGCTCTTGGCCACTTTGTAGGCTCTCTCTTTTTCTTTGATACATTTCTTGACTTCCTTTGTCAGTCATGGCTGTCTAATCCCTACCCCCCTCATACACCGGATAATCTTTCTTTTCTTTGGGAAGAATCTCTGTACTGTGTCCTCAATTACACCCAGAAACTCCTGCCATTGTTGCTCAACTGTCTTCCCCATTAAGTCTACTTGCAGTCGATTTTCGTCAGTTCCTCTCTCATGCCCCTGTAATTGCCTTTACTTAACTGTAACAGCATTACATCTGATTTTGCCTTCTCTCTTTCAAACTGCAGACTGAACTATACCACATTATAATCACTGCTCCTAAGTATTCCCTTACTTTATGATGTTTTATAAAGTCTGGCTCATTACATAGCACTAAGTCCAGAATAGCCTGATCCCTTGTGGGCTCCATCACAAGCTGTTCCAACACACCATTCTGTAAGCATTCCATGAATTCTCTTTCTTTGGTTTCACTGGAAACATTATTTACCCAGTCCACCTGCTTATTACAGTCCCCCGTGAACACCGTGACCTTGCCTTTCTGACATGCCCTATCTATTTCCCGGTACATCTTGTGCCCTGGTCCTGACTACTATTAGGACATCTGAATATAAGTTCTATTATGATTTTTTTGCCTTTGTGGTTCCTCAGCTCCACCCACACAGACTCCACATCACCTGACACTATGTCATTCAGTGCCATAGATTTAAATATATATTTTAACTAACAAGGCAACTCCGCCCCCTCTGCCCACCTCCCTGTCTTTTCGATAAGTTGTAGATCCTTGGATATTTAACTGCCAGTCCTGAACCTCCTGCTCTGTGCTGCCTACCACATCATAATCATTCACTATGATTTGTGCCGTTAATTCATCTACATTGTTCTGAATACTATGAGCATTCAGGTAAAGTGCCTTAATGATAATTTTCTTATCCTCATGATTTCCAACATCTCTAGTAATATGTTCCAAGTTATCCTCCCTTTTGGTTCATTCCTAGTCTGACTTGAACTTAAACCCTACACACATGCTAACCTGCTGCTTGTGTTTCTACCTGACTCCATACTCGCAGTCACTTTCCCTTTCCCTTCTCCCTGACTCACAAGCTTAAAGTCCTAGTGAACACCCTATTTATCCTTTTCACTAGAACACTGGTTCCACATTGGTTCAGTTGGAGACCGTCCCATTGGTACATATCACCCCGGTTCCAAAACCGATGCCAATATCCATGAAATGGAATCCCTCTCTCCAACACCAATCTCTTAGCCATGTATTTACTTTCCTTATTTTCTTATCTCTATGCTAAATAGCACATGGCTCTGGCAGTAATCCAGAGATTATGACCCTTGAGGACCTGTTCTTCAATTTCCTTCCTAGCGCTTGATAATCCCCAAACAGATCCTCCTTCCTAGCCTTGCCTATGTTGTTAGTTCCAATGTGGACCACAACTGGATCATCTCCCTCCCACTCCAATATCCTTTCAAGCCGGTCAGAGTTGTCCTGCACCCTGGAACCAGGTAGGCAACACACCATGTGGGACTCCCGATCCGGCTTGCAAAGATATTATCTGTTTCCTCAATTATAGAATCTCCTGTATCAACTGCTTGTCTTTTTGCTCCCCCCATGCTTGAATGGCCTTCTGCACCATGGTGCCATGGTCAGCTGGCTCATTCTGTCCACAGCCCTTTTTCTCATCCATACAGGGACCAAAAATCACATACCTATTGGACAAGGTCAAGGGCTGAGGCTCCTCCACTCCTGAACTCAGAATCCCCTTACCTACCTCACTTACAGTCACACCCATAGTGACCTTACAGTCACTAATTGAATTTGAATTGGTCAGACCAATCTTGAGTCAGAGTAGTTCTATTTCCAAAGTGGAATTTACAAATATTATATGGATTCACTGCCTACATTGACTGCTTGCAGGTTCTGCAATTTTTGAGCAAAATAAAATGTATCTGCAAATATAATTCTGCAAATGCAAATTCACGCCATAAACTCATATGTGTGTGTGCATGCAGAACAGAAAGACAGAGTGAGTGTATGCATGTGAGTGTGTGTGTGAGTACACGTGAGAGACTGTGTGCTTGCATGTGTGCAAGCTTGATAAATGTGTGTATGTGAGTGTGATGGGACTTAAGCTGGTGAGAGGGTGCATGGGTGGATGTGAGTGTGGGAGGTGTATATGTGCACACAAAAGAAAGAGCTTGTGAATGAGAGAGGGTCTGTGTTCGTGTGTCAGTATGTAGGAGTGTGTATTTGTGCTTGTGTGCTTGTATGTGTATGAGACAGTATATAGTGCAGTGCAGTCACCTGTAGTGTGACATGAACCTAAGGTCCCGGTTGATGCCATCTGCATGGGTATCGAACTTAGCTATCAGCCTCCGCTTGGCCACGTTGTACTGTTGCCTTTCCTGAAGTCCACCTTGAAGGATGGTCACCCGAAGGTCCAAGGCTGAATGTCTCTGACCGCTGAAGTGTTCCCCAAGTGGGAGGGAACACTCCAGCCTGGTGATTGTTGTGCGGTGTCCATTCATTCATTGTCAGAGGGTCTGCTTGGTCTCGCCAATGTCCCATGCCTCGGGGCATTCCTGTCTGCAATGTATGAGATAGGCAATATTGGCCGAGTCACATGAGTACCTGCCGCACATATGGTGGGTGGGACCCATGCGTATTGGTGGTATCCATGTCGAAACTCTAACACGTCTTGCAGTAGTTGTCATGACAACATTGTATGGTGTTGTGGTTGATGTTGGCCTGAAGGCTGGGCAGTTTGCTCTGAACAATGATTTGTTTAAGGTTTGGCGGTTGTTTAAAGGTGAGAAATGAAGGTGTAGGAAAGGTCTTGGCAAAGTGCACATCCACATTGATAATGTGTTGCAGTCTGCAAAGAACATGGCATAGTTTTCTTGGCTCTCATGAAGTACTGGACAATGAAGAAATGACATTTTCTTCCTCTGGACCCATGGCGAAGAGTCACTGAAGCAACTACATAGTGATATCAACGGATTTCATCCCACCATCAGACTTACCATGGACTACTCTTTAGTATCTGTGTCATTCTTGAATACATGCATCTCCATCAAGGATGGGAATCTCAACACCTCACTCTACAGCAAACGTATAGGTGACCTCATGATGGTACACTTCTCTAGCTTCCACCCGAAACATATTAAAACAGCCAGGCAAACATGAGGACTGCAGATGCTGGAGCTCAGAGTCAAGATTAGAGTGGTGCTGCAAAAGCACAGCAGGTCAGGCAGCATCCAAGGAGCAGGAAAATCCCTTGCCTGAAACATTGATTTTCCTGCTCCTCGGATGCTGCCTGACCTGCTATGCTTTTCCAGCACCACTCTAATTTTGACTCTGATATTAAAACAGCCAACCCACACAGTCAAGCCCTATGCATACACAAGATCTGTTCAGATGAGGAGGAACGTGATGGACACCTGAAGGTGCTCAAGAATGCCCTCATAAGAACAAGTTACAATGCTCAAATCATCAATTGTCAGTTCTGATATTCCACAACAAGAAACCGTGATGGCATCGTCAGGAGACAGACACGGGTTGCAACCGATAATGTACCCTTCATTGTCCCATACTTCCCAGAGCTGAAAAACTACACCATGTTCTTCACAATCTGCAACATACTATCAATGAGGATGTGCACCTCATCAAGACCTTCCCTATGAGTCGTAGAGGTGTACAGCATTGAAACAGACTTCTCAGCCCAACTTGTCCATGCCAACCAGGTTTCCTAAATGGACTAGTCCCACTTGCCTGCATTTGGCCCAAATCCCTTTAAACATTTCCTATCCACGTACCTGTCCAAATGTCTTTTAAATGTTGTAATTGTACCCACCTCTACCACTTCCTTTGGCAGGATATATATATATATATGTATATACATACCACCTCCCCGCTCCCTTTTAAATCTTCCCTCTCACCTTAAACCTATGCTCTCTAGTTTTAGACCCCCCTACTCTGGGAAAAGACCTTGGCTATTCATCTTATCTATAAATCCCCTGATTTTATAAAACTCTATAAGGTCACCCCTCATCCTCCTATACTCCAGGGAAAAAAGGTCCTAGCCTATCCAGCATCTCCTTATAACTCCAACTTTCCAGTCTTAGTAATGCCAAAGCACAGTGAGGTTGCCTTAAAGGACTCTCCTTCTCAATCTGTCCCCTTGCCTGAGGCATGATTATCCTCAGGTTCAACGAGCACTAATCATCCCTCTCTCATGACAGTGGAACTGTCGGACGTCTGCCTCTCTGCCCCTGGAGAGTTGGAAGTGCCACCCACACGACCATAAGTGACACCTTTGGAGACAATTTCTGTCCGAGATGGGGAATAATACCCTCAGACAGCTACAAACGGAGAAGTGTCTGTGTTGAAACGATTTAACATTTGGCGAGAACATAGTCAAATGCCTTCAGTGCAAATGACTGCGGCAGAAAGGCAATGCATCGATCCATCCCTCAACTTTACCTGCAAATTGACTTTGCAAATCGTGGCTTACTCTAATCCTTCATGTGAACCGGCCTTTCTTTTTGTGTGATGCACAGGTAATTACATACTGCTGTCACTAGAGGACGACAGAGTGCTTACTCAGAATTCATGAGATTTTCCACACATACCAAATGGTGAAATCTTATTTACTGTTGATTATGGTAAAGTTTTCTGAATCTGCCCACCCCTAATTTGATCTTGAGAAAATGAGTGCAATTATTATTGAACGAAAGCAGAAATTGCTGGGAAGCCTGGCAGATTTGGCAGCATCTGTGGAGAGAAAGCAGTGTAAACGTTCAGGTTCAGAGACCCTTCTTCAGAACCGATTGTAAATAAGGTTGGTATATACATGGAAGATGGGTTGGGAATTGGGGAAGAAGTAAAAAATAGGTGGCCTCTGAAATGTCCATCTTCTTCCTCAATGGAGGATCCCTATCACCCTTGACAGGGCCCTCAGTTGTGTTACAACCATCTTCCCCACTTTGGGCCCCACCTCTTGTCTTCACTCCTGTAACAACATTAGGGTCTCCCTAGTCTTCACTTGCCATCCCACCAGTATCCACATCCAGAGGATCATTAGCCACCATTTCCACCACCTCCAGCAGGATGCTACCCAGTAAACGATTTTTCCCCTCTCCTCCCTTTTCAGCCTTCAGTGGTGACTGTTCCCTCTGGACCACTTTGGCACGTTCCTCCTTCACTTTCAACACCTTCCCAGATCCCCACACAATTGCAAAAGGTGTAATACCTGTCTATTTACTTGCTCTATTCTCATTATGCAAGGCCTCAGACACACCTTCCAGCTGGAGCAGTGATTTACCTGCACTTCATTCAATCTAGTCTACATTATTCACTGTTCACAATGTGGTCTCTAACACTGGGGAGGCAAAACACAGACTGGGCAACCGCTTTTGAGAACATTTGTGTTCTGATGAGGGGCATGTATAGGGTAAATAGGCAAAGCATTTTCCCTTGGCTAGGGGAGTCCAGAACAAGAGGGCATAGGTTTAGGGTGAGAGGGGAAAGATATAAAAGAAACCTAAGGGGCAACCTTTTCACACAGAGGGTGGTACGGGTATGGAATGAGCTGCCAGAGGAAGTGGTGGAGGCTGGTACAATTGCAACATTTAAGAGGCGTTTGGATAGGTATATGAATAGGAAGGGTTTAGAGCAATATGGGCCAGGTGTTGGCAGGTGGGACTAGATTGGGTTGGGATATCTGGTTGACATGGATGGGTTGGACCGATGAGTCTGTTTCCGTGCTGTACATCTCTATGACTCGATGACTATGCCTGCAAAACAACCCAGGGCTTCCAGTTGCCTATTGCCTCAATTCACATCACCATGTTCCCCAGCCAACATCTCTACCTCATGCTCGCTGCATTGCTCTAATGAAGCCAGCAGAATCTGAAAGAACAGCATTGCATTTTCCGCTTGGCAACCCCGTAGCCTTTAGGACTCAATATCGAGTTCAATAATTTCAGGGTCTGAGCACTTTATCTCATGTCCTTACCCCAACCCCCACACACCAGGCCTTATTATCAGACTATTACCACAAATGTCAGTTACTAATGGTCCCCTTTAACAGTTATTCATTCTCCCAGGCTGACCTTTACACATTCCTTTGTCTGTCCAACTGTTTTTATCTATCTCTGGGCTTCATCTCCACCTATCCTTTACCCTCCCCCCTCCCCCATCTTTAGTATATGTACTAACCTTTTCCCAGCTACATTCAAGTCCAAAGAAGGATGACTCTACCCGAAATGTTAACTTTGTTTATTCTCCACTGATGCTGCCAGACTTGCTGGATTTTCCCAGTAATTTTCTTTTTGTTTCTGATTTCTACCATCTGCAGTTCTTTGGTGATTTTGTTTAGTCATTATTCTTTGCATCTGTACATACACTGCTCAGCCATGTAATGGGGATATGGTTCATTGTGCAGATAAATTAATGGCCCAAGAATGCATTTTGAATTTGGATTTTTAAATGTGTACATCAAATGGTTTTCCAACAAAAGGATTGGGAATCGGAACTGTAGATGAAGTTAAGAGTCAACAACATTCCTGTCGGTGTGAAATAATACATAGATCAGACCAGAGAGGGATGGCAGATTTGCTTCCTGAAAGGGCATTAGTAATATGCTGAGCATTTTTGACAATTTAACCATCATATTACTGATATTTTCATTTTGTTTTCTCATTTTAAAAGCTGAATTTAATCCATAAAACAACCATTGAAACTCTGTTCTGAATTACTAATCCACCACAAAACCAAATTCCCCACATGTCCACATTAACTTGCTTCAAAGCCCAACTCTAATGCTTTCTTTGGCAGGGAACTTCAAAAGTCTATTGAATTTTTCATAAAAATGCAGATCTGGAGTCATATTAAACTCAAAATGTTAACTCTATTTCCCTCTCCATAGATGCTGCCTGGCCTACTGTGTTTCTCCTGCACTTTCTGATTATTTTCAGATCTCCAGCATCCACATATTTTCCATATAAATACGGAGGAACAAATAATAGGTGCTTGATTCATCGCTCCTCATTTTCTAACTCCATCGTAAGTTAGGATTGCCTTTATTGTGTTGGCACAGGACTGGCAAGGACACAGATTCCCTTCTCCAAAAGACATTGAGTGAACCACTTCGACATGTGTAACCCTAAGGCAGAGTCTAGATTAGAGTGGTGCTGGAAAAGCACAGCAGTTCAGGCAGCATCTGAGGAGCAGTGAAATCGACGTTTTGGGCAAAAGCCCTTACTGGGGTGAGGTGGGGGAAGGGGAAATGAGGGAACTGTTGAAGTCCATATTGATGCCCTGGGGTTGAAGTGTTCCGAGGCGGAAGATGAGGCGTTCTTCCACCAGGCCTGTGGTGGTGAGGGACCGGCGGTGAAGGAGGCCCAGGACCTCCATGTCCTCGGCAGAGTGGGAGGGGGAGTTGAAATGTTGGGCCACAGGGCGGTGTGGTTGATTGGTGCGGGTGTCCCAGAGATGTTCCCTAAAGCGCTCTGCTAGGAGGCGTCCAGTCTCCCCAATGTAGAGGAGGCCGCATTAGGAGCAACGGATACAATAAATGATATTGATGGATGTGCAGGTAAATCTTTGATGGATGTGGAAGGCTCCTTTAGGGCCTTGGATGGAGGTGAGGGAGGAGGTGTGGGTGCAGGTTATGCAATTCCTGCATGGCAGGGGAAGGTTTCAATTCCTGCGGTGGCAGGGGAAGTTTGCAATTCCTGCGGTGGCAGGGGAAGGCAGTTTCATACTTACTATTCTCTATGATGCCAGCCAGAAAGTAGCAGAAAATTTCCTCCCACTTTCAAAATGTTGGTTGCCAACTCTCCAACAAATGTGTTGATGCGTCTACAATTAATCACCATAGCATTCTTTCAAGCATCCCGGAAAGCAATTCATTGGTCCACTAAGGGCAAAATACATTTCTCACTCATTTTCTTTGAATGCCCTTGGTGCCACAAGCAAAGCTTGAGGAAGCTCTGGATGTGCTATACTCTACCACTAACACCCTGGAAACAGAACTTCCCGAGACCCTGTTAATGGTAACTAGCAACTTCAGTCAAGCCAATCTAAGGAAAGTGTTGCCCAAGTACCACCAGAATATTACCTGCCCCACCAGGGGCCCAAACATTTTCGACCACTGCTACACCACTGTGAAAGATGCCTACTGCTCCATCCCCCACCCTCATTTCGGGAACTCCAACCACAATGCCGTGTTTCTTTTCCACACTTCCATGCAAAAGCTCTAGCAGGAGACCCCCTCAGGATATTCAGAACCTGCTAAAAACAAGGCATGAGGCCTTCGGGTCAGGAGAACCACTCAAATATAAGAAATACAAGAATGACCTTCGTAGAGATATTAAGACAGTCAAGGACCAATACCGATCCAAACTACAGACTCATACAGAAACCCGATGACTATGGCAAAGACTGATTGACATCACAGGTTCTAAAAAGAGACAGTGCAAGATAGCAGATGATGACATATCCCTCCCAGATCGTCTCAACGCCTTCTACGCTCGCTTTGAGCAGAATCTTGACGGAGAGGCAACATCTATTTCGACATGTGCTGACGAACCTAACCCATCAGTCACTGCATCAGAGGTCAGATCAGTTTTCCTTCATGTGAATCCAAGAAAAGTGATGGGACCAGACAGCGTACCAGGCCGTGCACTCAGAGCATACACAGATTAACTGGCAGAGGTCTTATCAGACATCTTCAACCTCTCCCTGCAGCAGGCCACTGTCCCTGCCTGTTTCAAGAGGGCCAACATCATCCCTGTGCCTAAGAAGGCTCATCCAGCATGTCTCAATGACTACTGCCTAGTGGCCATAACTTCAATGGTCAGGAAGTGCTTTCAAAGGCTGGTCATGGCATTAATAAACTCCAGCCTCCCCACTACTCTTGACCCATTCCAATTTGCCTTTCGGACCAACCGATCCATGTCAGATGCCATATCACTTGCCCTTCACTCCTTCCTAGAACATCTTGACACCAAAAACAGCTACGTAAGAATCCTATTCGTTGACTACAGTTCAGCCTTCAACACCATTATCCTCTCGAGACTGATGACTAAACTTAGTGATCTCGGACTAAGCCCCACTCTCTGTAAATGGATCCTCAGTTTCCTGACCCTCAGGCCACAATCAGTGAAGACTGGGGGCAATATTTCATGCTCACTAACACTCAACACTGGAGCCCCCGAGGGGTGCATACTCAGCTCCCCACTATACTCACTGTATACCCATGACTGCGTCACCAAATACCAGATGAAGGTCATTTACAAGTTCCCTGATGACACCACCATAGTCGGTCGAATCTCAGATGGCGATGAAACAGACTACAGACTGGAGGTGGAAGACCTGGGAAAATGGTGCACTGAGAACAACCTAGCGCTCAATGCTGGCAAAACCAAGAAACTCATAACTGATTTTCAGCGGGATGTTCCTCATGCCCCTCACTCATTAATAGCACAGAGGTGGAATGAGTGGAGAATGTCAGGCTCCTGGGAGTGGTCATTCACAACGAGCTTTCTTGGATCTTCATGTGGACACACTGGTTACAAAGGCCCAACAATGACTCTTTTTCCCCAGGCAGCCGAGGAAATTTGGCATGATGGCGAAGACCCTTGCTAACTTTTATAGGTGTGCCATCGAGAGCATTCTGTCTGGAGGTATCACTACCTGGTTGGCAACTGTACCATTCAAGATTGGAGACGGTTACAGAGAGTGGTGAACTCAGCTCGGACAATCACGAAGGCCAACTTCCCATCTATAGAATCCATCTACCAGTCCTGCTGTCAAGGAAAGGCCTCCAGCATTCTCAAAGATCCATCCTACCATGGCAATGCTTTCCTAGAGCCTCTACCATCAGGGAGAGGGTACAGAAGCCTGAAGGAGAATGTGAGGTCTGCAGATGCTGGAGATCAGAGCTGGAAATGTGTTGCTGGAAAAGCGCAGCAGGTCAGGCAGCATCCAGGGAACAGGAGAATCGATGTTTCGGGCATAAGCCTGAAGAAGATTCCTGAAGAAGGGCTTATGCCCGAAACGTCGATTCTCCTGTTCCCTGGATGCTGCCTGACCTGCTGCGCTTTTCCAGCAACACATTTCCAGTACAGAAGCCTGAATACAAGTACCAACCGGTTTTGAAACAGTTTCTACCCAACTGTTGTTAGAATACTGAATAGACTCACAAACTCTTAACATTCGCCTCCACCTGTGTTTTTGTTTTTGCCGCTGTTTACCTATTATTTACTTATCTATGCTACTTAACTCTGTGATCTGCCTGTATTGCTCGCAAGACAAAGCTTTTCACTGTGCCTCGGTACATGTGACAATAAATTCAATTCAATTCAATTCAATTCTTATTATTGAAGATAATGAATAAAGACCTTTTGACTAGTTGCTAGCCCAATTAATGTGGGGTGTTGCGTGTTATCAGAATGGTTGTGTCAACTGTCCAGTAATTGGAGACAGGAGATCATGCCTGATTGACATTAACTCCACTTTCTTGCCAACTTACCTAGAAGTCTTGAGCACATGGAGGTCAAATACATGCTAAATCTGCCTGGATTATTTCCAACTAGAGTAAGCAATCCTGGGAAAATTGCAAGAGGGTTTTCATGATGCAATGTTGTGGGAACATTGAATCTTCTCATCACCTGCAGAGGACTGGTGACATTAAATACATCTTCCCCAAGCAGGAGTCCCTTAGCAGGCAAACTATATTCCTGTTGTGTGCTCCAATTTGGCTGCAATATAAAGATTCAGCACTAGAGGACGACAAAAAGCTTCATGAGACATGTTGAGCAAATACAGAGTAGTTGTTTTAAGTTTTTATTTGTTGATTTTACCTTTCCAAACTACCATGGTATGTTTCAGAGTTTTCAGGATTTATATCAGAAAGGCACGATGAGAAGTCATTTTACTGATAGATTGTACATGAGTGTAGACTGAAATTAAAGCAATGACAAATAAACATTTTATAGCTATGTTGCCACATCTCAAAACTGACACTTCAATCAGATGGTTGTGAATTCAAATCTCAAAACAAAGGCCTGAGGCCAATATCTAGGCTGATGCTCCTAGTGCAGTGTACAGGAGTACCACACTGTCAGATTTGTCTTCTTTTAGATCAGAAAAGTAATTGAGGCCCTGTATACCCTTTTAGCAGGTTGGAAGGTGCCAATGGGTATCACTTTAATAAAAAGTTAGGGAAATTCTTCCAGTGCTCTGTTCATCTCTTGACTAAAGCCATTGGAACAAAACTCTGTTCGTTATCATGTTACTGTTTCTGAAAGCTTGCTAAGCACAACTTCACTGCCACCTTTCCAACATTTCAAAAGTGACCACATATCAAAAGTACTGCTTTGGCTCGAAATGTTTTTGGACATCATGAGATTGTGATGAGATATTATAATCAAATATTATAATTTGCACTAATCATTATTTCTGTGATTCCAGTCAGAGCATTTGTTTCCTATTACTGGAAACAGACATGAACAGAGAAAAAAAAACCTCAATGTTCTTTGCCTTTTACTGATTGGCCAGGGAAGTTCCTGCCTGATTCTCCCCTCCCAGTTTTCCTGATTGGTTTGGAGAATTTAAGCTCAGACTTTCTTATAGTTTGGTTTAGAATTCAACTTCACTTTCTGCGATCGTGCTGCTTGAAGGTTTTTGTTCGAAGGAGAACACGGACAACTGAAGAGAGTTTCACCTTGAAAACAAACACAGATCCTATTCTGGGCACCTTGTGTTTCCTGAGAGGCCTTGGAGACAGTGTCAAGCTTTTTATTTTTGGAAGGAACATTTCACGGGAGGAACAGAACCTGTCTGAAATATTTCCACATTTTCGTGCTCGTGAATTATTCAGTTGGTTGAAGACAGAATGTCATCTGTGTGTCTGCATTTACTGGGTTTCATGCTGAGCTCCCTGGGCTGGATTGCAATTCTGATTGCCACCATCACCAAAGAATGGGTTCAGAGTTGCTCAACAGGAGTGAGTGATTGCCTTCATTTCAATGGATTGAAATTAAAGGGACTGTGGACTGAATGTTACCGATCAACTGACAGTTATCACTGCAAGACTCTGACGGACATCCTGACAATGCCAGGTAACTTCTCCATCACTGTTAGTCTCATGAAACTGTTAACCCCACTTCAGTTTTTAATATTTCCCAAAGTACTTTTAATTCTTAGACATATATATATTTGTATGCACATTTTAAAACAAATATAATTTGCCAACTCTCTTTCTCTATTTCCTTCACATCATTTTATCTAATCATCTTTGCTGTGGAATTGCTTTTTTGTTCCACATCTCTTCCCCTTCTTGCTTCTCCTTTACTATGTTCCAATCCTGATTTTATACATTATTTCAATATCTGGTTCTTTACTCTGCCTGAGTGCTTCCAAACCATCATCATGTTCTTCAAATCCATTTGCAGAAGCTAATTTATGACTCCACCTGATGTTCCATTAGTTTACCTGATACATTAACCCACTTAACTTTGTTGTAAAATATTGAGTGCAAATTTAATTTGCATGTGTCCTTATTTTTTCTTGCTAATTGACATATGGAATATTCATTGAAATAATTATTCTCCAGTTGAATCTCAATTTGAATGCAATGAGGACATTGACTAATATTTGCTAACATGAGGCCATTAAACATTTTTGTAGTCACTCACTCAAAACTGGGCAACATTTTATCAATTTTTCTTTCTGCATATTTGTCATTACTTCCCTCCAGGAAGGTATGTGCTTATTCTCACTGAATATTAATTATAATATATCGAGGGCCGAAGGGCATGTACTGCGTTGTAATGTTGTATAACTTAACGGGTTGAACTTGAGAAAGAAATTGTGGGATCATGTTGCACTCCAGAGGCATGTACCCATAATCTAGGCTGATACTCCAGTGCAAGACAATGGAAGGGTAAGCACTGCATTATTGGAAATTCAGATCTTCATCTGGGCTGTTAAAATGAGTCTCCATCTAACCTATGAAGTGGATTAAAAGATTTAATGGCACAATTAGAGTCAGAAAACAGCTATTCACAATGGCATTCACCCTCAATTTGT
The DNA here is from genome assembly GCF_004010195.1 of Chiloscyllium plagiosum. Classification (NCBI taxonomy): domain Eukaryota; kingdom Metazoa; phylum Chordata; class Chondrichthyes; order Orectolobiformes; family Hemiscylliidae; genus Chiloscyllium; species Chiloscyllium plagiosum. The sequence goes on from NC_057722.1 coordinate 60,524,922, forward strand.
AGCGAATATCATATTGTTTGTGGGATCTCATTCTGCACATTTTCTGCATTTGTTACAACAGAGTGACTACACTGGAAATGTATTTCATTGGCTGTAAGTCGCCTTCTGGGATCTTGATGTTGTGAAAGTTGGTATAACAGTGTACATTTATTATTCTTTTACAATCTATTTTCTGCTGACTTGGACTTGTTACTCTTCTGGGTGCAGATGGGAATTCTTGAATATTCCAAATATGTACATTTGAAACCAAATGGTTTCTGAACAAAGAGACCCAGTGTTACAGCTTCTGCCTCAGATAGGAATATGTGGGCATTCTGGCAAATATAATAATTATCTGTGGATTTTCAGCAGGAGTATTAAAACCCCAACCCTATCACTATTCCCCTTAATGAAGAAGTAAGTGAATGTATGGTTGTGTAATTCTCACAGTTCCTAAGATTTCTCCATCCTGATTGACTCCAACATCACTTTACAGATTATGCACCTTGCTTTAGTTTGTGCAAAATATATAGGATATTGTAATCTATCCAGTGAAATTGGCAATTCAATATTGGTAAAAGGGAGGACATTACCAATCAATACTGTGTTTGGTGTTCCTACATTTATGGCACATTGTTCTCTTTCATGATTTGAAGATGCCGGTGTTGGATTGGGGTGTACAAAGTTAAAAATCACACAACACCAGGTTATAGTCAAACAGGTTTAATTGGAAGCACTAGCTTTCTGAGCACTGCTCCTTCACAACCACCTGATGAAGGAGTGGCGCTCCGAAAGCTAGTGCTTCAAATTAAACCTGTTGGACTATAACCTGGTGCTGTGTGATTTTTAACTTTGCTCTCTTTCAAAATGTTTTATTTGTTCCGGCCCTCTCATTGTGTTTGCTGTCCCCTGTTTTGATTCTCGTCTTTCAGTGTAAGATAATCCCGCCAGGTTATAGTCCAACAGGTTTAATTGGAAGCACTAGCTTTCTGAGCACTGCTCAGCATTGTGTTTGCTGTCCCCTGTTTTGATTCTCAATTAGATTTCCAATGTCCCTTTCTTCCTTCATCCTCACCACCCTATGATTCCAACCCACAACGATTTTGATTTCTGTCTCAGTTAGCCTCTCTCTCTCTCTCTCTCTCTCTCCTCTGATCTAACTGCCCAGCTGTTCTGCATAAACCTCTTCCTCTCGTCTCTCCTATTCACTTACGGAGACACCACGGAACATTGGTTCATTGTATGCCTTTACCCTCTTCCAACCGTCCATTTCTTTCTGTGGTCAATCCTGTTAACAAGTGTCCACATCACCATGTAACTTTCAGCTGTTCTTTCAAATTAACAAATTCCCAAACCTTTAGCTTTCTACCCTCCAGCAAATATTAATACAGTCTGTACAGTCATCCTCTGAACTTGAATGCTGTTGTTGAAAAACAAGCTCTTAACTTGGCCCATCCTGGAGGTACTCTGTTTTCAGGCCCAGTAGCACCTATTTGAGCAGACCCTATGTGCCACTAGTTTAGCCATCCATAGCTGACTACTGTCACCACAAACAGCATTAAAATAGGTTGAAAACTTTTCTATTACCCTCATTCAACAAGCCAAATCTCCCACCTTGGGATTGCTCCTGTCCTATGCAAAGGTAACTGAAGCATTCAAGAGGCTATTGGATGATGGAATAAAAATGACGTGCACCTATAAGACCTAATGCGGGAGAATGGTATAACGCTTAATGCTCATTGGAAAGTTGCTATGGACAAAACTACTGAATGATGGACTGAATTACTGCATCTGTGTTGTAACGATTCTGTGATACTGAGTGATCCTGAACTCAAATGTTTTTTCCAGATATGGGCCATTCCTCTCCACTTTGTGCCTGAGAGAGTCTCAGCTACCAGATCCACATCCTCCTTCATTGCTCACGTTTCCATTGAACTCCCGAGTGTTCAACTTCCCTTCCCGATATTAGGAATAGTTCCAACTCAGCTATGGTTCCACTTATTTTCATAAAGTAGGGAATCTCTCTTCCAGTCTGAAAAAAGTGCCTTTTTTTTTGCAAACTTGCACCTCATCTCTAACATGCATTTCCTCTTCAAAGTCATTGTCTCTTCTCAGATCTGTCCAAGCATTTTCTGGAACTCTACTCGAATCCCTCCTTTCAGGATTTCATCATACTATCAGGAATGAGATGGCACTTTAACACATGGGTGTAGGGGAGGGATAGCACCCTCATTGGTGTTTTCATTGCATTCTTTTGAAAGGCTCATCCTGTCTTGATTGTCATTTGCAGCTTGCATATGACGGTGGTCAATGATATAATTCTACAGCCAATTAAATCCATTGATTTGTACCTAATACCCTCAGTGGCTAGTGGATTGTCTACCTGGGCAGAGAAAGACTGATTGAGAGTGAACTGAGTGGATGATACCAATTTATGATCTAACAGCTTTGAAATAAGCCAGAATGATGTTGTGAATACTACAAGACACAAAAGATGTCATTTTCCCCCACTGGTCCTGATTTATCTCAAGCTGTCTAGTTCCACCTTATCACCTTGGAGCGACACGGTGGCTCAGTGGTTAGCACTGTTGACTCACAGCACCAGGGACCCAGGTTTGATTCCGGTCTCAGACAACTGTCTGTATGGAGTTTGCACATTCTCCCCATGTCTGCGTGGGTTTCCTCTGGGTGCTCCGGTTTTCTCCCACAATCCAAAAATGTGTGGGACAGATGAATTGGCTGTGCTAATTGCTCATAGTGTTAGGTGCATTAGTCAGGGGTACATATAGGGTAGGGGAATAGGTCTGGGTGGGTTACTCTTTGGAGGGTTGATGTAGACTTGTTGGGCCAAAGGGTCAGTTTCGTACTGTAGGGAATCTAATCTAATCACGAGATGAAGATTGATCAGGATGACAGAGTAAGGCTGATGATGGGCACCTCTCCCTTACTATCATCTAAACCACACACAATTCATTTTCATCATCTTTATATCATCTGTCACTTTTGTATCTGATAAACATCCCAAATAATGAATGCAGGCATCTTCATCTCAAGGGATGAACAAAACAAAAGACCATAGCCATGATTATCATTAGAATTATATTGGTTTGTGCTGCTCACCCTGACCTTTGCAATCTAAGATATGGTTGCCTTCACCATCTTCTTCCAATGCCCCTCATATATTTTCCAGCTCACTTGGCATGCCTAGCATTAGCTCCTTACTTGCTGAAATTATTGCAGCCAGAGGATCTTCAACAATGGCTGCTTTTGTTGCATGCACACAATTATTCCAGGTGCCACCAAATAACACCAATCATTCAATTCTTCCTCCCCTGCTTTGGAAGGATACACCATGTTAATTAATCTACAACATGACAACATAATTACATCATTTCTCTCAACATTTCCCCTGCCTCACTGCTGTCAAATGTGTCTGGCATCCAGTCCAAATGAGCCACAAGTTTCCTCCTCACTGTCTCAGACTTCTGTCATTTGATGGAACCCCAAGTTGTATTTCCCGTTTCACATACATACCATCAAAAATACTATCTACTTCCACTCCATAAGGAGCTGTCTCTGCCTATCTGCATCAAGAGCTGTCATCCCAGATCAAAATTTCCAATGACTTCCCCAATCTTCAATGTTCTGTAAATATAATCCACATCAAAATTGTGCTGCCATTAGAAATATCCATTCACTCCTCAGATGGAGGGTAAATCATGACATGTGTCACACACACACTGACACACACACACACTTTATACTACAACTGCTTTCCATCTGATTTAGCTCTGCCTGACCTGCATACCTTATTAGAAACTGCCTGGGAGGAAGCCTCTCTTGACCTTTGATTCTCTAGCACATAATGGCTGAGTTTGTTTTATCATAATCATGTTACTAGGATTGATAGGATTGTTAATATTCTATTTTATTTCCTGGAAGCTTTCTTCCTTGATACATGGTCATAAATAGATGCACCAAAGCTGCTGTCTTCTTTCTTCTTTTAATGAAACATGTATTTTCTCCTTAATCTTCAGGTAAACTTTTACTTTTGTTGAGTACATGAAATTGCAATTCACATCAAATATTTTTCAGTTTTGAAAAAAACAAGATTGTGCGTGACAGAGAATGAGGCATATGTGACAACTTACCCTCCATGTAATGAGTGAATGGATGAAACTAAGGGCAGCACAGTTTTGATATGGACTGCATTTACAGAAGGTTAAAGATCAGAGAGTCAATGGAAATATTGAACTGGGCTAACAGCCATTAACGAGTGTTTCTGCAGCAGATGGACAGAGGCAGCTGCTTATGGAGTGGAAGTAGGTGTTTTTTTCAATTAGAGAGAGATACTTGGAGTTAACCTCTACAACTCACCTCTTGAGCTTTCAGTCCCAGTAAATAATAGAAGAATCTCAATCAGTTAAGGAAACATTTTTGAAATGCAAAGTTTTAATCCAATTGTCACTATGCTGTGACATTTGATGTCTGCAGAAAAGTTATTAAATTCTTAAAACTAGGGAGAATTGCTTGCCTGACCATATGCATCCTTGTGGGGGTCAATTGGAATGTTTTTGGAAAAAGTGGAAATCATGTTGAGTTTGGTGTACAGCTTATTGCTGCAAAGCTGAATGAATTTTCTCACTATATCGAATTGACTCACTGCATTAATTCCTGATGTAGGGCTTTTGCCCAAAACGTCAATTTTCCTGCTCCTCGGGTGCTGCCTGACCTGCTGTGCTTTTCCAGCACCACTCTAATCTAGACTCTGGTTTCCAGCATATGTAGTCCTTGTTTTTACCTCACTGCATTAATTAGCATTTGACCCTTCATAGTGAGTATCACGTTCAATTCCTATCCCACCTTACCACATCCCATCTCTGGAGAAACTTGCTGCTTATAGGAGATTCTGGAATTGACATGCAGTCGTGGCTCCAGTACCATATTTGCCCTGATACACTATCAGTCCAGAGCTTGAGAGTGAGTTTGATGAGCTAGCAACCCATGATGAGTTGAGCTGTTGACAAGGCAGTTAATAAGCAATAATGAGCACCATTTGGGAACTTGCCAGTGTCTGGCAAGAATCTTTACGTGCTACTTGAGAAAAGCAAACAGGAGATGGATTTGTCAGCTGACCTTGACATTGAGATGGGCCCCATCAAACATCTCACCCACCCTGCCACTCATCTCAGCATAACCCACATTGCTCAAAACTTTACCATCGACTGTGAAAGCATCATTCCCTCTTTTGAAGAAAGAAATAACAAGTGCTCTGGTTGGAATGTCAAGGAGTTATTTTCTCAGTTCACAATTTCACCTTGGGAAAAGATCCACTTAAGTTAAAAACATTAATACTGAACAATACATAAAGTTATATCCAGCAATCTGAAAACAGCTGCCTGTTGAAATTAGAAGTATACTGCTGAAACATTTAGAGTCATAGAGTCATTGGGGTTTATAGCATAGAAACAGGCCTCCCAGTTTACACAATTAATCTAGTCCCTTTTGCCTGCATTTGGTCTATTTATATTCAGGGCAGAAGTGGGTACTGCAGATGCTGGAGATTAGAGTCAAGATTAGAGTGGTTCTGGAAAAGCACGGCAGGTCAGGCATCATCTAAGCAGCAGGAACATCAAAGTTTCAGCCAAAAGCCCTTCTCCCGAAATACGATTTTCCTGCTCCTTGGATGTTGCCTGACCTGCTGTGCTTTTCCAGCACCTCTCTAATCTTGAACTATTTACCTCCATACCTGTCCCACCCATGTATCTGTCCAAAGGTTTCTTAAATGACAAAATTGTACTTACCTCCACCACGACTTCTTGCACTCAGCACACTCTACATGAAAAACATTGCCCCTCTGAACCCTTTTTCATTTCACGTTAATCCTTTAGTTTTTGACCAGCACCACCACCACCACCATGAGGAAAAGTTGCTGGCCATCTACTTACCTATGCCTCTCATGATTTTACAGACCTCTGTAAGGTCACATCTTCAGTCTCCTCGGCTTCAGGGAAAACATCCCAGGCTATCCAGTCTCTCCTCAAACGGTGGGTGGCATGAGGCAGCACTGCTGCCTCACAGCGCCAGAGACCTGGGTTCAATTCCCGCCTCAGGCAACTGTCTGTGTGGAGTTTGCATGTTCTCCCCGTGTCTGCGTGGGTTTCCTCCGGGTGCTCCAGTTTCCTCCCACAATCCAAAAATGTTCAGGTTAGGTCAATTGGCCATGCTAAATTGCCTGTAGTGTTAGGTGAAGTGGTAAATGTAGGGGAATAGTTCTGGGTGAGTTAATCTTTGGAGGGTTGGTGTGGACTTGTTGGGTCGAAGGGCCTGTTTCCACACTGTAAGTAATCTAATCAAACCTTCCAGTCCGGGTAGCATCCTACTAAATCTTTTCTAGTTTCATAATATCCTTTCTATAGTAGGATAACCATAACTGCATGCTGTTCTCCAAATGTGGCCTCACCAAACTCCTGCATTCAGTGTGCTCTGACCGATGAAGGCAAACATGTCAGAAGCCTTCTTCACCACCCTGTCTACTTATGACTCAACTGTCAAGGAGTTATGAATCTGTATCCCTAGATCTCTTTTTTCTCTCACACTCCCCAGGGCCTACCATTGGCTGTGCAAGTCCTGCCCTGGTTTGACCAACCAAAATGCTAAACATTGCATTTATCAAAACTCCATCTGCCATTCCTCAAACCACTGATCGAGATCTTGCCAAATTCATAGACAACCTTCTTCATTGTCCACTACACCACCAATCTTGGTTGCATCTGCAAACTTACTAATTATATCTCTGAAATTCTCATTCAAAGCATTTATATAAATTACAAATAACCATGGATGCAGTACTTGTTGCTATGACACACCACTGGTCACAGGCCTCCAATTTGAAAAACAACCTTGCATCACCACCCATTGTATTCTACCATCAATCCAATTCTTTTATCCAATTGGTGTTCCTGGACCCCACAAGATTAAACCCTACTCAACAACCCACCAAGGCCCAGGGCTTAACAAATCTAACCATCCTGGTTAAACAAATGCCCTAGTTAAGACAACTGACAAATCTGTTTCCAAATAACTCAAGCAGGGCTGCCATGTCTTATAAAAATGGTCTGTTGTGTGGTGCACCATGTTTGCAAAAACATCCAAGGGACTGTTCTCCATAATTAATTTCTGCCATCCCAGCAAGCCCAGCGGTTCTCAGACACCCAATTCATCAGAATATTCTTCCGTGCACAGTACGCAAGAATATTAAATAGTTTCCTCCCATGCCTGTCTAAAGACCTAAGAGGAGAGATATTGGGTCTACTTTGAATTCAGTCCTCAATACTCTCCCTATCTCTCCCGCCACAGCGCTCCAGTAAATACAGAGCCTCTGGCATGTCCAGAAGCAATGGGCAAGAGTACCTACACTTATTTTACATTTGGGGCACACTGAAGATGCCCCATTTTTAAACTTTGCCAGATGGTCCTGTGCCAGATGAGATCCTGCAGCCTTTCTTAAATAATGGCACAACAACCTTCAGGCACTTCACCTGTGGCTGTCGATGATACAAATATCCCCGCTAGGGCCTTACAATGTTAACCCCCACCCCAGCCTCCAACAGAGTCTGGAATACACTTCATCAGGTCCCAAAGATTTATCCCAAAGCTTGTTTTAAAATTTCCAGCACCTCTTGTTCTGTAATGTGGACTTTCTTGAAGACATCACTATTTATTTCCCCAATTTACCTAGTCTTTCTCAATGGTAAATACTAATGAGAAAATATTAATTTATGATCGCACCCTCTGTTGTGGCTCCACACATAGATTACCTTGTTGATCTTTAAGAGGCCCTATTCTCTCAGTAGTTACTCTTTTTCCCTTCCTATAATTGTAGAATCCCTTTGGATTCTCCCTTACCTTATCTGCCAATGTCATCTTATATCCCCCTTAAGCTATCCTGATGTGTCCCTTAAGAGTACTCCCATATCCTTTATATTCCACAAGGATCATTTGATCCCTGCTGCCTATACATATCATATGCTTCCTTCCTTTTCTTGACCAGGGCCTCAATAAATCCAGTTCCCTAGGGTTCCCTACTTCTGCTGTCCTTACACCTCACTCTAACAGGAACATGCTGGCCCTGAACCCTCATTAACGCACTTTTGAAAGCTTCCCATTTGCCAGATATCCCTTACCTGCAAACAGCCTCCCCCAATCAACTTTTGAAAGTTCCTGTCTAAAACCATCAAAATTGGCCTTGTTCCAATTCAGAACTTTTACTTGAGGACCAGCCCTATCTCATATTATGATAACCAATACGGCCTTTATGATTTAACTTGGTGCCATTAACTTCTGTACTGTTCTCAACCTTCTCTTTTGTCTCCATCCTGCTTTGGATTCCAACCTACATGCCAGTCTAGACTAAACCTTCCCTAGTGGATCTAGCAAATCTCCCTGCCAGGATATAGGTCCCTCTCCAGTTCAGGTTCAACCAGTCCCACTTTTCAGGTCATCTCTACCCCAGAAGACATCCAATGATCCAAGAATCTAAATCCCTGCCCCCTGCACCAGCTCCTAATCCTTGCATTCATTTGCCAAACCTTCCTATTCCTATTCACGCTAACAATTGGCACCGGAATTAATCTAGAAATTACTACCCTTGAGGTTCTGCATTTTAACCTTCTGCCAAACTCCCTGTAATGACTCTTCAGGACTTCATCCTTTTTACTACATATGTCATTGGTACCAATGTGTACAACAACCTCTGGATGCTCACTGTCCCCCTTAAGAATTGAATGCAACAACCATGTGACTCCAAGGTACGAGTAAGCCTTGATCCTCAGCCGATTTATGTTTACATTTCTAAACACCATTGATTCAATTCATGTGAACTTATCAAGTCTTTCTCAACTAATAAAACCAAACACCCCTTTGCCTTTTTTCAATTTTTAAAATCTTTTTAAAGTTGCATGATATTTAACAGAAATGTCAGCTTCCCTTTGCCTTCCAGTTCTCAAAACATGAATGATGAAGGCACAAAAATATTATCAAGTTGTTATCCATCTCTATGAACTGCCATACAGTAAGTTAAAAGACCATTTAGACCACCACTATTAACATTCTTTGGATTGCTATCATGCTGTTGAATAGCAATAGCAATTCCCATTTTCTCATACATTCCAGTAACACCAGGATGATTCCATGCCAATTATTACTGTGTCTGTCTAATGTCTGAAACTAGAGACTCTTACATAATTTACAACAATAATATTACCTTGACCATAATATGAGTCTGGTGTTCACACTTAACATGTTCATTAACCTCAATAATTCAGCCTCAAGAGCACTAGGAATGGGCAATTAGTGCCGGCCTAACATGCAAAGGTCACATTCTGTTATTGAATAAAGGAAAAAAAGATGTTTTATGAACTAAACACAATATAAAGCACATAAAGTAAAGCAATAAAGAGTAAATAGTATAATTTTCCCTTTTCATTCATCAAACACCTATCCAGTTGATGTAAAAAAAAGAACTGATGAATCATTCAGCTTTCACAGTTAAACCAAATTATTCTGTTAAAAAAAGAGGAAATGTGACAGGGTTACAGCCCGTGGAACCAAAGCAGTGCACTGCAATTTGGCAGTTTTTACAGAAGAAAAGGGATACAATCTCCCCTATTCTGAGTTATCCCATTCAAGATCATTTTTTATTATTTATTAGTGTATATACAAAATCCAATTATTAACTGTAATCAAACTGGAAATTTCTCACAATCTGTTGGATCCCTTTAATATCTTGAAAGTTGTGATAAAATTACTGCTTATTTAAACCATATATTCCAAGCAATACAATCCTAATCTATTTAATCTCTTAAATGAAAGCAAAATTCTGCAGGTGCTGGATATCTGAAGTGAAAACTTCAGGGGTGGGACAGTGCTCAATGGTTAGCACTACTGCCTCACAGTGCCAGGGACCTGGGTTTGATTCCGGTCTTGGGCGACTGTCTGTGTGGAGTTTGCACATTCTCCCTGTGTCTGTGTGGGTTTCCTCCGGGTGCTCTGATTTCCTCCCACAATCCAAAGATGTGTAGGTTAGGTGAATTGGTCATGCTAAACTGCCCATAGTGTTAGATGCATTAGTCAGGGGTAAATATGGGGTAGGGGAATGGGCCTGGCTGGGTTATTCTTTGGAGGGTCGATGTAGACTTGTTGGGCCAAAGTCTGTTCTATACTGTAGGGAATCTAATCTAACCTTAAAAAAACAGAAAATACTGGAGAAGCACAAAAAGAGAGTTAAGGTTTTCAGTCTAATGTGACTCTTCTTCAGACCTTATCAGACTGAAACATTAACTCTGTTTCTCGTTCCAAGGATGCAGCCAGACCTGCTGAGTTCCTCCATCATTTTCTGTTTTTATTTGATCTCTTCTTGAAGTTTAAGCTTTGGAGTCCAGATACAATTTTAATCACTAAGTGTTGAATTCTCTCCATGACAAATACATCCTTCCAAAGAAAAGATTCGCAGAACAGTTCATTTTTTCCAGATATGGCATGACTGGAGTTTTGTATAACCGAAGCATAACTTTAACTCCTCTGTACTTTTGTCATCTACATATAGAGATCAACATCTAACTTGATCTTTTATTCTATTTTCTGTACTGCTTTTTGTCATTTGTATAAATGATTTGGATGTGAATACAGGAGGTATGTTTAGTAAGGTTGCAGATGACACCAAAATAGGTGGTGTAGTGGACAGTAAAGAAGATTTACTCAGAGTATAAAGGGACCTTGCTTAGATGGGCAAATGGCCGAGGAGTGACAGATGGAGTTTAATGTAGAGATTTACCAGGATGCTGCCGGGACTGGAGGGTTTGAGCTATAGGGAAATGTTAAATAGGCTAAGGCATCTTTCTCTGAAGTCTCACAGACTTTTGGCTGTCCTGATAGAGGTTTATAAAATCATGAGGGACATAAGGTGAATAGCCAAGGCCTTTTCCTGAGGGTGGGGGAGTCCAAAGCAAAAAGACGGAGGTTTAAGGTGAAAGGGGAAAGATATAAAAAGGACCTGACGAATAACATTTCCATGCAGAGGGTGGTGCGTGTACAGAACAAGCTGCCAGAGGTCGACACTGAAACAATTACAATCTTTAAAAGACATCTGGATGGGCATATCAATAAGAAGCGTTTAGATGGATATGAGCCAAATTCTGGGACTAGGTTAGATTGGGATGAATGGTCGGCACAGACAAGTTGGACTGAAGGATATGGTTCTGAGTTGCATTACTCTATTACTTTATGACCTAACACTGGCATTTTAATGATTTATATATGTGAACTCCCAAGTCTTTTTCGATCGCCATCGTTTCTTATCTTTTCGCCATTTAGACAGTACTCTGTTCTTTCCTTCATAGGTTCAAAATAGATGTAATTCACTTTCCCTACTTTGAACCATTCTTCAGATTTTTACTATTTACTTAATCTATCAACGAGACTTTTCTACATTTCCATCTATATTGCGTATCATACTGCATATCTTCATGTCATTAGTAAACTGCTCAAGATAATATAAAAAAAATTAATTATAACAGTATGAAACAACAGAAGATTTCTTTTTATTTTAATTCTGTTAAAACAAAGTGTTTTGAATTGAATTTTCACCAGTCACCTTGGCAACTCTAACTTCAAGGTAGAAGGTTATCTTTTATAAAACAAGCTCTGTTGTGCTTTTCCACAATTGCACAAGTAAATTTTAATTAAAAGTAAATCACAACATTATTTTTAATTTACAATGCAATTCAAAGATTTCCTCAATTCTGGGTGTGAAATATTAAATTAAAACAAGCATACAATCAAGTGAATTCAAATGTTAATTCAGTTTAGAAACATTGATTCCTTGAAGGGTGTCTCTGATAGCAGAAAATATAAACTCAAAATTGGGCTCTTTTGAAAAAAACCAGACTTTTAAAGAACAGTTATGCTGCAATTTCCTAAACGTTTAAGGACAGGAGAATCTTCACAGAAAACAAAATTTTCGTAGCCTTTCAAGTTTCCATTCATTCTGTAACTGTCATGTTTCATCTACCGTGTCTCCACACTGGAAACATTTACCATCAGTCCAGGGTTACTTTGATATAAATCCCCTTCTGGACCATTCAAAAACTAAAATAAATCTGTCATGCATGACCTCTAAAATTTCCTATCTCTGGCCCTCTCAAATTTCCAAATTCAGGACCTCGTAAAACTAAGTCTTCCAACCTTAGCTCCACTGCTTCTTTAGAGAGAGAGAGAGAGAGTGAGAGAGAGACAGAGTTCAAGTCATTATACTAAATCTGTTCCACATAATTTTTCAGATAACTTCTTATTTTTAGTTATTTTGACATCATTTCAGTCTGTCTTAACAAACCTTAACAAACTGCTGCAAAACGGCTAGTCAGAAGATGCCTTACACACCTGAAAATTTGCCTTTGTAACTACTTGGGCAGTTACCACACCAATCCTCAGATTCCATTAACCAGAAAATTTAGTAGTAACCATTAGTTGTCTCCAGACTGACTTGTTATGGTCAGAAATGATTTATAGCACCTCTGAGCTGCCTATCCAATCATTAAAGCTGACTCTTATTGGAAGGAGTTATGATTTTATTTAATATGCTTGATTTTAATAAATTCAATATTTGAGTGTAGTTCATAAAGTGCAAATGAGAATAACATTACCTATTGTTGTCCTTTGAATACTAGGATTACCCAACTCCTTTTGTTTCCCCATGCACATGCACAGTTAGACCCATGTGGACCAGCATCTGCATTGACAATGTCTGAAACATTAGTGTGGCCCCATCCAGACATGAATCTTTCATACATGCACACACACACACATATATATACATCTTGGTAACTTTAGTCTTTTGGCAATGGCTTGGGCCTCTCTCATCATTTTTAGCAAGAAGTTTTATTCTGTTCTTGGCTTCTGTTTCCACGGTGATGGTGCAATCCGGGCATTTGATGATATCAAGTATTTTAACAGCATCATCGTTTATTGCACAAAAATTACTGAAGATGGTTTATGATTGATTATATTTTGAAACCTTACAGAATCTCCAAGGATCTCCCTGTTCAGAAGACAGTTCCCCTTGGTCTTTATGAATGATCAGAAGTGTATTTTGCTGCATCTCCAATGCATTCAGAACACTGAGTCAGAAGAAAATCCGCAGCATTTTGTTTTTCAGAAAAAAAGCTGTCCAGCAAAAATTGTAGAACAATTTAACTCTTGAAATGTCTACTCCACAAAAATATCCTTTGATCTCATATTCTTACAGTAATTAAAGATGGAGGAGCCTCATCTGAAGTTTAGATGCCAAAGAAGCCTAGGTGGCTAAATGATCTGGTTCTATCATGAGGCAGATTATATGAATGTAGAGCAATGAATTTAGTTCTGAATATACTGAACCTGTCTCACCTGATAAAGTTGAACACTCATGATGTTTATCAGTCTCACCTGATAAAGTTTAACACCCTGCAAGAAAGAAGCCACATTCTGCACTCAAAGCCATGATAAAGAAAGAAGGAAGTTTCAATTTACAGAGCATCTTACAACCTCAGGGTGTCCAACATGCTTGACAGTTAATGAAGTATATATTCAAGTGCAGTTACGGTGCTAACAGGGCAGTGTGGCCACCATTTTGCTAACAGCAACACCACACAAACAGAAATAATGTAGCCTGAGTTTCTTAATGATACCGGTTGAACAATAAGATTAGATTACATTACAGTGTGGAAACAGGCCCTTCGGCCCAACAAGTCCACACCGACCCGCCGAAGCGCAACCCACCCATACCCTTACATTTACCCCTTACCTAACAAGACAGGCAATTTAGCATGGCCAATTCACCTTACCTGCACATCTTTGGACTGTGGGAGGAAACCGGAGCACCCGGAGGAAACCCACGCAGACACGGGGAGAACGTGCAAACTCCACACAGTCAGTCGCCTGAGGCGGGAAATGAACCCGGGTCTCTGGCGCTGTGAGGCAACAGTGCTAACCACTGTGCCACCGTGCCGCCCACTAAGTATCAGAAAATTCTACTATTCTGTGAAATGATAGCAGGATGTTTTTTTTTATTCACTGAGATGACAGACAAGGCATTGTTTTAATATCTCATCTGAAACACAACATCTCCAATGATGCAGCATTCCCTCAGTTCTGTTCTGGGAAGATCAGTTTCGATTAGGAGCCAAAACCACTGGAGTAGAAATCGAACACATAGCCATCAAACTCACTGAACCTTGATTCATCGAGTGTCTCTTGCTCCCCGATTTCTCTTAGTTTTGTGACTAAAATGTGCTATGTTTCCGACAGACAGTGGATAGCTACATGGGGAAAGTCCCAGAGCTGTTTTCAACAAGCCTTTCCAACCAAAGTTGCACCACTATGGATAAAATAAAGCTCTTAATTTGCCGCAGTTCCCAGTTATTACTCCAAGAATAGGTCAAGGTAAAGATGGCACCATGTGAGTGAAGATTGTGGCTGAAGTCAATGTTTTTGCAGCTGTTGTTGTGTAATCCCTGAAAGCCTCATAGCAGCTGGGTTCTGAATATCAGCTGTCAGTTCAATCCAAGCATCAACAATGCGATGATCAGGTTTCCTTTTGTATTGTCTCTGGTTTTTATATTACAGCGTGTGTGGCCTTAAGATGTTCCCCATCTGTTTGCCTGACTTATTTGGTCTCTCTTCATTTCACTGTCACCTTTCCTTAATTTAATTGATCCCCTGTCTCTTTCTCTTTTTTCTCCTCCTGGCCTTGATATATCTATCTTTTTCTTCATCTGTGCATCTAATTGCTAACATTCTGTTCTATTCTTCAAAACTCTTTCACTTTTCTCTCCAGCTTGATCCTTGTATATTTCTGTATGATTCACTTTCTCCCTTCCTTTCACTCTTTGTCTCACCCTGGTATTGTATTATTTTCTTTTCACTGCCCCTTTTCCTGATTTACGGAAAATGGTGAGCCTCTGTCCCAGAATGTCAAATGACATTGTGTGACCCCACCCCCTCCGTCCTGGAGTGTGAGAGGACAGTCTGTGACTCACTTTTCCAGATGGTGAAAGGGTATTGTTCTGACCCACTGTCCAAGAATATGAAATGACAGCGAGTGATCCATTGTCCCTGAGGGTGATAGGACTGTCTGTGAATCATTGTTCCAAAGTGTAAAGGGACAGTGTTGTGACCCATTGTCCCAAAAGGTGAAAGGATAGTGAGTGACCTACTGTTGTAGAGTGTCGGAGGACAATGCATGATTCACACAGACAGTGTATGATCCACTGTGAGGCAGCAGTGCTAACCATTGAGTCACTGTGTTGCCCCAAGCCATCATGCCACCCCCAAACATCTTTGAGGTAATCATTTACCCTTCTGTTTTCTAGAGAAAAGAGACATTTTTGATAGATGTTTCAGTATCATCATTGGAAATCTTGTTTGCACTTTCTTCGGTGCCTCTATATCCTTCAACAATTAGCACACTAAGTGTGGTCCAATACAAGGTTCAATACAAGTTTGACTTAATTCCTTTAGTTTTCAATGTCATCTTTTCAAGAGATAATGGCTTTATTAATCTGTGCCCGATTGTGGAATGTCATGTCTGACCCACCACAAAATGCAACCCCATGGATCCAAATTCTTCCAATATCTCAGCATCTTCTCAGCGTGTTCTGAAACACCTCACTCAAAGCACCCTGCTCCCTTTCTCATCCCAATGTCAAGGACAGTTCAGTGAGCTACATAACAGAACACAACCACAAGCAGTATTTTAAATTCTGGACCTACTACAGTTGCACTATATTTCTGCCTGATGATCTAACAGGAAATGTGCTGGAACTAGATGAATCAGTCGATGCTGGGATTTCCTTTCCTGACTTTGAATGTCTTCCTTCCATGCACGTTGCAGGAGACGGATAATCCTCAAGCAATTAAGTCAAAATGAGTTAACAGCACTCAGCCCTGGGTGAAAGACAGGGGTTTTAGTTGTTCAATAGTCATATGGACTGCAAAAGCTCAATGATAAAAATGCTTAGAAGTTTCAGAAGTTTACTTTGTCTGTTTTCCAAGATTACACTCCTATTTTGCAAAGCTTTAACACTTTGGGTCGACCCTTTCTAAACTCATCCACTTCTGCAACCAAGTAATTACAATCCTTGTCTGAACCAGTACTCTCAAGCTATGTAAGATTTGTGCAACATTTAGTATAACTAATCTGATTGAAACAACTTGATAGAAGCCACTATCCCCTCACCAAGTCACCATTTATTGACAATGTGGAGAGTCCTTGACACTGATCCAGCTCCCTCAGAGCCAGCTCTCAGAGTGAACAGAACCTTTGACACTCCAGTTCTTAACTGGCAGCCTGGGCTTCCTGATTGCACCAGATTAACAGCCAGAACCAGGACCACTTGGCTGACCTCAATACAATCATGACACTAATTATATTATATTGTTTTATTTAGCAGATATAAATAATTATTTAGTATAAATAATGAAATGTAATTGGCATATCATTACATGGCAAGGTAATGAACTCAGTTCCTGCCCTTTATACATGCAACTGTCTTGTGTTCCAGTGCAAAAACAGTGACTAAAGAGTGGAAAGCAAGATAGGCATAAAGGAGAATGCATGGGAAGAAGAAAGAATTAAATAGAAGGGAAGGAAGAACATGGGAAGGAAAGGAAAGATGGAATGTCACTGAGGGCATTGGAAGCCTTGGAATAGGTGAACAGGATAGTATGGGCAGAAGGGGTCTGATGATAGTTGAGGATTGGAAGGGATGGGATGTGCAGAGCATGGTAAGGATTTCACAGGAAGAATTGAGTGGCAGGGGTTGGGCATTTAAGAGCCATTGAAACCAGAGAAATAATACAACACTGAAGGGGGACATTTGACCCATCTTGTCCGTGCCAACCTAAAGACATCCAGATGCCCTTTCAAAAACCAACTTTCCACACAAGGCTCATTGATCTATACCTTATGCGCTCAAGGTGCAGATCAGGTGTGTTTTGAAAAGCTGTAAGTTTTCTGCCTTCACTACCAACTCAGACAGTGAACTCCATACACCCACCTCTCGCTGCATAAAAAAGTTTTTACTCATGTGCCCTCTAATCCTTCTGCCACTTAGCTTGAATCTATGAGCCCTAATTTTTTAAATTTCTCCCAAGAGAAACAGGTTCCCCTTGTCTACTGTATCTCTACCCCTCACAATTTTGTATACCTTAATCATGTTGCCCCTCAGCCTTCTCTGTTTCAAGGAAACAATCCCAACCTCTCCAATCTCTCCTTGTAGCTGCAATTACCCAGCCCAATTAACATTCTAGTAAATCTACTCTGCACTCTCTCCAGAGGAATTATATCCTTCCTGTAATGTGGTGCCCAGAATTGCAGACAATAGTCCAGTTGTGGCATCACCGGTGTCTTACACATCTTCACATTATATCCCAACATTTGTACTTTCTACCTCTGCCAGTGAAAGAGAGCATTCTGTTTGCCTTCTTTACAATCTTATCTACCTGTACTACCACATTAGGGACCGTACACCTGCATGCCAATATCTCTCACTTCATCTATCCCTCTCAGTAAGTTCCCATTTATAGTGTATTCCTTTTTACTGTTTGACCTCCAAAAATGCATTACCTCACATTTGTCAGAGTTGAACTTCATTTGCCACATTCCTGACCATTCCACCAAACCTAATGTATTATTTTGGAGCATATAGCTATCCTCAACACCGTCCACTATGCAGACAATTTTTGAGTCGTCTACAAATATCCCAATAGTGACTTCCATGTTCAAGTCTAAATCGTTAATGTATAAAACAAGCAGCAGGGGTCCCAACACCAAACCCTGCAGAGCAATATTTGAAATAGCTTTCCATTCACAAGGGCAGCCATCAACCATTGCTTTTTGTTTCCTATAACTGTAAGCCAATTTTGTATCCAATTTCACACATTAGTCCACATCCCATGGGCTTTTACATTTTGACCAGTCTGGCATGTGAGATCAAATGCCTTACTAAAATTGATGTCAACAACACCAACTACACTATCCTCTTCGATGCTTCTAATACAGCCAAATTCCTTGTGAAATTATCATTAAATCTGCTTCTACTACCTTTCCAAGTGATGCATTCCAGATCATAACAACTCTCCACATAGAAAATTTCTCCTCATGGTCCTCATGAATATTTTGGCAATTAAAAAAGAATTTTGATGACTGTGACTATTCCCATTATTTCTCCCTATTTTCTCTCTTAAAGACAATTTTTAACTTGTCTATAGACACTTTCATGTACCTTCTTTGCTCTAGCCAAACAATGTTAGCTTCTTGTATCTCTCTAGCCCCTCATCTTTTCAAATATCATAGTAAATCTCTCCTGCACTATCTCCAAGGTATTGACATAATTCTTAGATTGCGATGCCCAGAATTGGACACAATGTTCCAGCTGAACCGTAACCTGTGATTTATAAAGTTTGAATCCAACTTTCAAATTTTTATATTTTATTCCACTGTTTATAAATCTATGGATCCCAAATTTGGCTGAGCATCACATTGTTTTATCATCTTCAAACTTTTCTAAAAGCTAGACCAAAGTAATTGACCAAATCACCATCTTTGATACCATAAAGTTCCATGATCCTCTGATTCTATCCCTTCTATACTTATCCACCATTAAGAACAAACTAAAAATAAATACCAACCCAGCTTTCAAATCAATAACTCCTTAAATAATCAGTTTACTTAGTTTTGAATGATCTCCACCACCTCTGAAATGGGTATTTGAATGATAGCTGTTTTTCCCTCATGCAGCCTACCTGCAGACCAGCCGAGCTCTGATGATCACTGCCTCCATCTTGGGACTGCCGGCAACTCTCCTCATACTCACATCATTACCATGTATGCGGTTCGGAGCTGAATCCCATTCTTCCAAGCACAAGCAATCCTTACTGGGTTCCATTCTGTACATACTAATGGGTAAGTTACAGATCACCAGACTGTCATTGTAACTGATCATTAGGCAAGGGAATAAGCATCATCATTCAGTAGACAGTGCTGGGGCCAGCCTTGTCACTGCCCAATTATTTCTGCTTAATGGACAAGCTCTCTCCTATCTGGAGAAAATATGCAAAAGAGAGAAGTTGCTCTTTATCGCTGTGCATTCACATTAATGATCTATTAGGATTTTCATTAGAAAATAAGATCATTAAAAAATGGATGGCTGGTTTAATAGGTTCCAGATCAACTGCTGGCAAAGATGCACCCCCACATCACCACTTCCAGTCATCCCAAGACCTCAGTGAGAAAGAAGTTGAGTCTCGTTGAGAGTTCGTATATCTAATTTCATTCCCTGTGATCCGAATTTGAACCCAGAGTAGAATGAACAAGTGAAGATCCACTTCTCTTAGCCTTTATGTGGGATCAAAGAGGAGCATGCTAAGTCCAGTTCCATGCATCTGTCTGCCCAGGACATAAAACTGTGCTATTTAGACAATCTCATTTAGAGAGAATTGTGACAAAAATCAGGATTGTTCTGAATTCAGGAAAGAGTCTGTTTATCTAAAGGGCAGTCCTTTACCCTCTTATCCTGGCCTCTCTCTGGTGAGTGATCATAGTTCCTAATCCATAAACAGTTAGTGGGTCTTTAAAGCTTGGCATGAAATGGGTCTCTCCTTTAACTGATCTTACTTTGAAGAATGCTTGGCATTAGCTGCACCTCACTGCGAGAGCTATAGTTTTCAAGTCCTTCCCAGACTTGAGCACAAAATTTAGATTGGGTAAGCCAGTTCCACTTGTTCTCTTAGGCAAATGGGACTAGTTTAGTTTGGGAAACCTGGTCAGCATGGTCAAGTTGGACCGAAGGGTCTGTTTCTGTGCTGTATGGCTCTGTAACTCTGTAACAAGTGAGTTCTTGCTGGTGCCCTTGAAAGTATTTACCTCTCAACCAATATCACTAAAATAGATTATCTGAACATTATCTCATTGCTGTTGGTGGGATCTTGCTAACTAAATATTAACTGTCATTTTTTCTTCTTTGCAACAGTGACTAATTTTGATAATTGGCTTAATTGATCGCAAAATGCTTTGGAACATCTTGTGGTCATGGAAAGCACTATTGAAATGCAAATTGCTTTAGTTTGTTTGACAAGGCCCTTGTTGGATAGGGAAAGCAAGAGAGGATTTAGAAATGATTGTTTGTAAGACATTGTCAAGGATGTTACATAAGTGCATGGTCTCACTTGTGTTTGTATTTTACAGCAATTTGTGCGGCTGTTGCCACAATCTGGTTCCCAGTGGGAGTCCACCAAAATGCACGCCTCTTCAATTTCGGCTATTCTCTCTTTGTGGGTTGGATAGGCACCATGCTGTGTCTGCTCGGGGGAACAGTGATTGCCTGCTGCACCAGTCCTTCACCACAACGCCAGGAAAACCAGTATTACTACACGTCACAAGGCTCCTCCTCCTCCTCGTCAACAAACCCAACACATGCCAAAAGTGCACACGTCTAAGGAACAAAGAGAAGCTCTAACAGATCGTGCATCAAGGGACACATAAAACCCATGGCAAATGCCCACCTTAAAACACACTCTTCCCTAACTTGAAGGACAATGCAGATTGAAGTTCTACTTCACATTGAACAGAAGAAGAAACCCTAGTTTTGTGATTTTAATTGTGATCTTGTCATGGATAATGTTAAATTATGATAACCACCAACTCTTGCTTCAGCAAGAAAAGATATAATAACTAATGTCCAATCTCATGCATCAAATCTGCAGATTAGTAACAGCCAGTCTGGATTCATTTAGATGTGTCAGGTTGTGGATTTGAGACAGTATAAAGCTAAATAGTTATTGATTGGTTGCTGTCCTAAAATGCATTTGTTAGTAAAGTATAAAAGGTTTGTAACTCAAACAGTATTATACAACCTCTCAATTGCCAAATTGGGAATAACCTTCAAAACTAAACTGAAAATCTGAAAATATGCTGATGTTCTTTATCAAGATCTTTCCCTAGCCTCTGATCCCTGTTGGCTTGCACAGGCCCTGTGCTTCTGTTCTGCGTTGGTGAATTTGCACATAACTTGTTAACTACAATGGAGCCTCAAAAAGAGCAAGGGAACAATGAGGGGAGGAAGCAGTGGCTGTAGTGGGCGGCACGGTGGCACAGTGGTTAGCACTGCTGCCTCGCAGCGCCAGAGACCCGGGTTCAATTCCCGACTCAGGCGACTGACTGTGTGGAGTTTGCACGTTCTCCCCGTGTCTGTGTGGGTTTCCTCCGGGGGCTCCGGTTTCCTCCCACAGTCCAAAGATGTGCAAGTCAGGTGAATTGGCCATGCTAAATTGCCCGTAGTGTTAGGTAAAGGGGTAAATGTAGGGGTATGGGTGGGTTACGCTTCGGCGGGTCGGTGTGGACTTGTTGGGCCGAAGGGCCTGTTTCCACACTGTAAGTAATCTAATCTAATCTAATCTAATCTAAAAGTAAACCCTAAGAAGACCAAATTTAAAAGATGAGTAGATATATTCCAGGATATTGGGAGAAAGAAAGGAAGCTAAATGGCACATACTCATCAAAAGGCAAATTGACCTTTTGAAAAAGTTAGGAGAGGACATTGAAGTGAACAATGTAAATTGTCTCAAGGAAATTGGATGATTTGAGTGAGTTGACAAAAGGAGTTTGATAGCGTTGGTCTGATGTATTGAATTATGATATGAGTTCCTTGAAATTTTTTCACATCACACAACCCTTTTCCTTTAGACCGTGCAGATTTCTTTTCTTATTCACTCGATGTTCTGCTACATATATCAACATGAAAATTGATCAGACTCATGAATAGTTCCTCAGTTTTTGCTAAACTATGAAGAAATCAATTGAAATCAAGAGGAGCTGACCTTGAGAAATAACTGGACATCGCAATTGATCCATTCTATATATTAAAAAAAACAGGGTTGGGCAAACTGGATGCAGGGATGATGTTTCCCTGGCCGGGATTTGGGGGAGGGGATGGTGGTGCTAGGGTGGGGGTGGGGGCGTGATGTGGGAGGAGGAGAATAAGGGGCTACAGTTTCTGCATATACAGTAGGCTATTTCAGACTGAGATTCAGACTGAGATGAGGGGAGATTTCTTCAGTGCAGGATGGTGAACTACAGAAGGCCGCAAAGGCCAAGTCACTAAGGTGAAAGGTGTCAAGAGATATGGAGGACAGAGCAAGAGTTGGGCATTGGCAGAGAAAATCACCTTTTTTAAATTCATATGTAGGTTTTGTACTTCGCTGCCTAAGCCAGCATTAATTGCCATCCTTAATTATTGTTGTGAAGATAGTAGTGAGTTATCTTCTTGAACCACTGCAGTCCATGTGGTGTAGGTAGACCCAAAATACTGATAGGGAGGGAGTTCCAGGATTTTGACCCAGTGACTGTGAGGAATGGGGATATATTTCCAAGTCAGGATGGTGAGTGGTTTGGAGGGGAAACTTGTAGGAGTCCATATTCTTGTGTATCTGCTTCCTTTGTCCTCCTAGGTGGTATTGGTCAAGTGTATAGAAGGTGTTATCTATTTCTTCACGGAATAGCTCCTACTGAGCATTGGTGTGGAGGTAGTGAACATTTGTGGGTGTAAGGCCAATCAAGCAGACTGCTTTGTTCTGGATGGTGTCAAGCCTGTTGAGCATTCATACAAGTATGAATTGTTCCATCACCCTCTTGACTTGTGCCTTGTATGTGATAAACAAGATTTGCAGAGTCAGATGGTGATTTACTGACTGCAAGGTACCTAGGCTCTGACTTGCCCTTTGAGCCTCGGCATATTAAATGGCTGGTCCAGTTCAGTTTCTGGTTAATGGTGATCCCCAGGATGTTGAGAATGGGTGATTCAGTGACAATAATGCCTTTGAAAGATGAAGGGGTGATTGTCAGATCCCCTCCTGTTGGAGATGGTGATCGCCTATCACTTGTGTGGTGTGAACGTTGCCTGTTGCCTGTCAGCTCAAACCCGGATATTGTCCAAGTCTTGTTGCTTTGGATATGGAATGTTTCAATATCTGAGGAATTGAATGGTCGAGTGATTCTTTGGGCTGAATGGCCGACTCCTGATCCTATTTTCTGTGTTCTGTATGACGTATCTAACATTTGATCAATTGGAAAAAGTGTCGTATGTGATGCTTCATTTTTCTGATAACACACAGATTGACATGAAAAACAAAAATACTGAAACCAATAACTTGTGATGGCTTTTGGATTCTGACTAATCTCTTCCAGATTTAAAATGTTGTACCTACCCATTTCATGAATTGACAGTGTCGGGAGGGTCACATATTCTGGCTGAAAAACTTCTTCATTCATTCATAAAATGTGAGCACTGCAGGCAAAGCCACCCCATACTTTGAGAATGTCTTTGAGAATTTAGCACTGACACCCTGTTTTCCAGAAATTTAATGCAGAAATGGTGGCATGGTAGCTCAGTAGTTATCCCTGCTGCCTCACAGCAGCTGGGACCTAGGTTCGATTCCAACCTTGGTGAATGTTTATGTGGAGTTAGTACGTTCTCCCTAAGTCTGCATGGGTTTTCTCCAGGTGCTCTGGTTTCCTTTCACAGTCTAAAGATGTGCAGATTAGGTGGATTGGCCATGCTAACTTGCCTATAGTGTCCAGGGATGTGCAGACTAAGTGAGTTCACCATGGAAATGCAGGCTTACAGGGTAGTTGGGTGGATGCTCTTCAGAAGGTCAGTGTGGTCTTGATGGGCTGAATGCCCTGCTCCGACACTGTAGAGATTCTATGATTGTATTCTCTGAAACTTGCCCATGGAGACAGCATCTATAATTGACTGGATTTGGGACTTTTTCATAGATCTTTTTACTGTTTAACAGAAAGGTGAGTTTTCTTTTGAATGTGGTACATTTGCATTTAAAAATGGTTGACCCACTGTTTGGTATTATACAACTTGAGTATTGCCAAAAAGAGATACAGTCAAAGCTTTTTGTCTTGCACTCATCAGGACAATTTGCAAGAATCCAAAAAATGAGGAAAACCAATATTTATATTGTATGAGGGAAGAGTGCTGGCATGGAGAATTAATGACGATTGACAGTTAACTGTCAGGCTTTAATTAAAATTTAAAACAGGCATGTTGAATTGGATTGGTCAACACATAGCCCTGAGAAATGCACCAATGAATGGCTGCCACCTATTTTGTCTTTTCTCAGCATTACTCAAATATATACTCATAAAGTTGGATCAGCAATCATTGCCTTGGCTTTGTCTGGAATATTGTGTTCCCAGACATGGATGGATTTTCTTACATGATGTAAAGAAGTTTGGAGTTTGGAGTTTAACAGAATGAGTGGTGACCTTATAGAAACATAGAGGATTATTTGGGGTTTGTCAAGGTAAATGCAGAGAGATTGTTTCCTGTTAGGGGACAGTCCAGAAACAGAGATATATCTCGGAGTGAGGGGTCACCCATTTCCTGTAAAACACTGTTGTGTAGGAATTTCTTCTGTCAGAAATAATGTGTCTGAAGAATTTGTTTCCATAGGGGCCTGTCAAGGCTGAGTCATTGGATATAATCAAGGCTGAGATAGACATTTTTTTAATCAGTAAAGGGATCAAGAGTTATGGTGACAAGAAAGGAAAGTAGGGGTGAGGATTATCAGATCAGCAATGATCTCACTGAAAGGTGGAGCAGACTCAATGGCCAGATGATCTACCTCTGTTCCTGAGTGAGAATGTTAAAGTGGAGATATAGTTAAGGAATTCAAAATCATAAGAAGTCTTTGCTTTCATTTGAAGGAAGCTTAGTAACCAGGGAACATGGATATACACTAAGTAAAATAAATGCCACAAAAGGAAAATTTTTTCTAAACAATGAGTTCTTTTGATTTAGAATGCACCACTTGAATAGATGTTGGAAGCAGATTCATGACTAACTTCAAAACAGAATTGGATGCAGACTTGAAAGAGATAAATGTGCAGGACTCCGGGTAAACAGCAGGAAATTGGGTCTAACTGAATAAGTCATTAAAAGATCTCATACAAGCATAATGGACTAAATGGTTTCCTTCCTACAGTGATCAATAAATGTAGTCTACATAGCCTCCAGCATGTATATTGAGTTCCAATTATGATTGTTGGTACAGGAATTTACAATGGGAATATATAAGTAAGACTAAATGTATGATTTTAATGCAATTCACATACCCATGTACAATATTCATTCTCCTCTAAGTCCACATCTGCCTCGACTCCGTTCTTCCATGTAACCCTTAGTCAGTGTGTTCTTTAATTGTGTTCCTAATCAGATATTTCTATAACACAGTTTTGAAAAATTCTGTTTCTCCAAGGAGATTTTTCCATATGTCTACCACATTGGGTTGGAGGAGGATGGGAAGATGTGCCAACTGATCTGTATATTGCTAGTAACTCTATTGTAAATAAATGTCAACACAACATTGACCATGTTGATTACAGATGAAGAAACAATATGATAAGGCCATGCAATGATACTTAGGCTGGTTTGTTAAACAACAGTTACAATTAGTTACGACTGGCTAAGCCAATGCTGAAAGATGATCAATCATTTTTATAGCTGAAATATAAATATCTAGGAAAGTGGTCTATGAAGTTTGCAAAATGCAACACTGAATTCATGGATAAGGATCAAGGTAACAATTGATGTGAGCAAGGAGCATCTGCAGGAATTACATTCTACATGTGATGTGTTGAAAATGTAAATAATTCACACTTTCCATATGTAATCTGTTCACTGGTTGTATGATTATATAATAAAAAACAAATGCAAGTCTGTTTCATCAGTTGTCTCTATATAAGTATATGGCAGGGCATTGTTCACAAATTTCAATACAATATTGATCTTTTCATTCAGAAAGGAACAATAACATGAAATGCCCAGAGGTCTCAAGACACCAATTAATGACTTATCATTTTATGATATGAATTGAAGTCCTCACTGAGCTATGTCATAATTATTAATTAACACTTTGGTGATGGAAGGCCCAAACATGTGAGCTGTTCAGTGATGAGAATATCATCCACAAAATCTAATGAAGTATGATTACATTTTGGGAGATTGCAGAGTTCATGAACCACACTTACAGTTTCCTGAGATACTTGAGATTTTGCACAGAAACAATGAGTCAGGGGTCCTGAATAAAGCCCTTCATTCCTGATAAAGGGTTTTTGCCTGAAACATCAATTTTCCTGCTCCTCGGATGCTGCCTGACCTGCTGTGCTTTTCCAGCACCACTCTAATCTAGACTCCGATTTCCAGCATCTGCAGTACCCACTTCTGCCCAGTTCTGAATAATGTCCATTCTATGTTGCTCCACCAAGGGGATGGGTACAAAAATTACAAACAGCCTCACTTTACAACATATTATATATACAGTGGATTAGTGGATTTACCTCAGAACCAGAAACACAAGAAAAACATGAAATAAAAATGTGGAAGGATTTACTGAGAAAATTCTGGAGTTTAGGCAAGGCAACTCTAAGCAATTAAAATCATAAATGCTAACATGCCACAATTAGAAGATTGCAGATACATTAGAGGTTGGAAGAGCTGGAGGAAGTAACAGAGATAGTTTGGGAGCAAAACAATGGAGGGATTTGAAAAACAAGGAAGAGATATTGCCTAATTGGAAACAAAGGGAGCTGGGTGAACAAGAATCGAGGTAAATGATTCTTTAAATTTATTATTTCATAGGATGTGAGCTTTGCTGGCAGGGTCAGTATTTGTTGCCCCTCCCTAACTGCCTTTCAACTGAGCTCACTCAGGCCATTGTCTGGAGTCACACATAGGCTAGGCCAGTTAGAGACAATAGATTTCCTACCCTAAAGGGCATCAGTCAATCAGTTTTAATGACAATCAATGATACTTTTATGGTCATTGTCAGTTCTGTGGTTTCAATTCCACACTTTACTAATTGAATTTAAATTCCACCCATTGCCATGTGATGTTTGCCAGTAACAATGTGTCCAAGATTGGGCTAGATCCTGGTTGAGGGGAGAGGCACTGGGTAACCTCTCTGTGTTCCACACTGGGATACTAATCTAACACCTGAAGCATTCGCCAGTTGCTTGTATAGCAAACAAATTCTATATTTATTCAAATAAATGGCCACATCAAAAAGTGCATGGGAACTAGTCCTCAGTCCAGTCAGGCAGGGACTGCTGTCCGTCACGTGGTCTGAACACTGTGAGTCACGGTCACAGAGTCCTCATATTCCATGGGCTTGATGATGGTCTGTTATCCACTCAGGACAATCACAGTCAGGGAATTTGCCAGCATACAGTCCATGAGTTGATAATGGTCAAGTTTGTAGGACCATCGCAAGCAATTGGGGAATTGCATATCTGTCTGAGAGCTGCAAATGCAGAGATCTGATCAGTCATGTCTAGAGGCTATTTGTTGAAATTGGCTACGGTCTGCAGTGAATAAAGTTCTGAGGGTCAATCTGTTTTTCATTAAGGGGCGCAAGATCCAACAGGTGCAGTGAGAAATTATTGCCAAAAATATTGGGATTCAAGACTATGGGCAGAGGAAATGGCGGAAATAGAGATGGGGATACTGACAGGGAAAACTCAAGGTGTATAGGAGATAAGTGGATAAGCATCAATGGTTAAGGTAAACTGCGGGGGGGAAATTATTGGCAATGGTCACCTTTGTGGCTTCCACAGTGGGAGCATTCAAGATTATATTACAGTGTGGAAACAGGCCCTTCGGCCCAACAAGTCCACACCGACCCGCCGAAGCGCAACCCACCCATACCCCTACATTTACCCCTTACCTAACCCTACGGGCAATTTAGTATGGCCAATTCACCTGACCTGCACAGCTTTTGGACTGTGGGAGGAAACCGGAGCACCTGGAGGAAACCCACGCAGACACGAGGAGAACGTGCAAACTCCACACAGTCAGTTGCCTGAGGCGGGAATTGAACCCGGGTCTCTAGCGCTGTGAGGCAGCAGTGCTAACCACTGGGCCACCGTGCCGCCCAGGATGGGCACCATTGTGGTGTCATTTTGAGGACAGCTGGAAGCAAAGTTCAATATGATAGGTCTCCACATGGGGCGATGAGTAGAAATAAGTTGTCAGGGTAGAGCAAGACAAAAGGGGACATAGAGACTCTGCGCTTGTACCTGATTCTCTGAAAAAGCCCAAAGCTGATGTTATTAACCAAAAACTACATTCCCTATCATTACTTTCATTCTCTACCTGCAAAATGCAACTGAAAAGTGGCTTGGGCAACACCCAGAGTGGGCAGAGGCAATGTTAGTTTGATTGTCAAAAGCACGAGATCCTGGCCTGCTGAATGCAAGAACATTGTTGCAACATACCATCTAAGTTACATAATGTTGTAAACTCCAGCTATATTCCATTTTCAATCATCTCTTTGCTCACTTGCAATACATGCTGAATGATTGTGTGGGAGGAGGTGAATATTGCTTTATCATTTGTCAGGGAGGTATGACAATGGGCTTCACTGAATGCAATGAAACCTTGAATAAATGGGGTCTGGGCTGGCAATGAGTTTGAGGTGCAAGAAGCACTTCCTTTTATTAGTCACTCAGCTGGCGCAGCACCTTCACCAAGTTGGCGCACATGCTGTGAACAGGACCACGATAGAGCAGACAATAGGGCTAGTGAAAATGTACTTGCTGTTTGGGCTAGAGGAAGTGAAGGTTCGCTCCACTATAGAAAAGATAATGTGCAACATCATCCCGGCAAGCAATGAGGCCAAGTGACAGCTGCTGAGGAATGGGACAATGGGAGCAATCTTCCAAAGAGGAGTACAAGGACACTGGGGAGGGAAAATCTCCTTTGTGTATGACAGAACCTAGCTGTGTAAGGCACTATAAGCTAGACAGAACTTGACACCCATTTCCTGTAGACAAACGCTGGATTTAGCAGATCATCATGGGCTATGGACTAATCATTGATCATAATTTGGTTTAAATTACAAGGGTGAATTACAGCCTTTACTTGTTTATGTTTGCTTTTGTTGCCTATAAATTAAACTTCATGTTTGAAATTGTTCAAATGCCTGTCTGTACATAATTTTCCCCTATTGGATGACAAGATTTTTTCTGTGGGCTTTGGGATTGGAGTGTTGGTGAACTAGAGAGGATGCTTAGATGGAAGGCAGGTACGGACAGGTAAAATGTATGGCTCAGGAGTTAAACAGTGACAAGGATGAGACAATGGGGATGTGTGGTGCAAGGGAGTCAGCAAATGATATGAGTGGAGACCCTACTTTCACTAATCTGATTGCTATAATAGGATGATATTGCCATTGCATGTTCTTGTAGTTCTCATGAGATCTTTTAACACTTTCAAACAATACTGAATGGTCATGCGCTTGCCCATTCCTCTTTGCTTTCATCTCTTTAAACAGCACCAGTAATTAGTTCATTTTCACAACTGCAGGTGCTTCTGTGATATCTTATAAGCAAGAAAATGTAACATCAGCTGCATTTTGCGGCTGCTGCCTCTTTGATTCCGAGGGGTGTTCTCAAGCTGTGAAATGAATGGCATTATTCAATCCACTCAAGACTAATATGTTGCTGCGATGTTGCACAGTGAATGAACTCATTACTCTGAAATTACCAGTGAAGAACCACAAAATTAATGTCATCCGTTCATTCCAAATTGACAAACACAATTTTAAATTAAATTGCAATGTAAAACATGGCTGTCTCCCAGCCTAGCATGGAGGTCTCTTGGCCTGGCATCGTCTCATCGTTGACTTCTGGCTTTGAGGTGAAGCCTGGTACTACCTGCAGATAGATGCCAGGGTAGACTGGGTTGGAATGATTGTTATACTGAAATTTTATTTCTTTATTTTTCTAATTTATTCCTATGTTCTGTATTGCTGGACTTTTTTTGGTATTTTTCTAATTTGTCTTCCCTCAGAATTTGTACTTAAGAATCTGTACTTAGGTACCTTTATACCTAAGATGGCACCGTAAGTGGTGATTTGTAAACTTTTCGTTGTACTCGTTTGGTCACATGACAACAAAGCTAATTCTAATTCTTAATCTAACTGAAAAATGCAATGCAGATTATTGGAGTATAAATTGTACTAAAAATAAATGTACTCAGTTAATGTTCCGAGTTTAGGGGAGATTGATATGCACAATTTAGCTGTTGCATTTCCTACAATACAAGATTGACTTAACAGAAAGGTTTTAGTTGTGGTTTAAATAGTGAGCAGGTGCAAACATTTTTGGTGCTGTAGTACAGGATTTTAAAACATTAAAGATTAGTCTTCCATTTCTCCCTTTATTATTCCATTATTCCATTTATTCCATTTCTCCCTTGAGTGTTTACTGGAACTTCTCTACTGCAATTTTATAATTATTATATCTCAGGATGCCCTAGAATGCTGCATGCTGTATGCTCAATAAATAATTTAAATGTGCAGTCTATGCTATTTTATTTGCAAATATGGGAAGCATTTCATTCAGAGCAATGAGCCACAAAATATACAATGAGCTAACTATAAGATAATCTGCTTTTCATTGGTGGAATAATGTTAGTCAGGAACCTGGGAGGACTCCCCTAATCTTCAAATATTGATTGTGTGATCATTTGCATCCACTGAGAGGGCAGGATGCACATTTTTCTTTCTTGTTATATTTACATGGAATGTGGGATTACTGGCAAGGCCAGCATTTATTAGCCACTCTTATTTTCCCCTTGAGAACTTGATGGTAAGCTGCGTTCTTCAACTGCTAGGTACGCCCACGGTACACCATGGGGATGGTGTTCCAAAGATTTGTCTGAGCAATGGTGAAGTGATGACTATCATATATCCAGATCAGGATGATATATTAGATGGCAGTGAACTTGTAGCCATGATGTTTTCATGTTTCTATTGCATTTTTTCCTAGTCGAGAGCTTAGAGAGTGCTGCACCAGGAACTTTGGCATGTTGCTGCAGAGCATCCTGTAGACCAAATGCACTGTGGCCATGGACTGTCAGTGGTGGAGTAAGTAAACATCATCTGAAAGACATCATCTCTTCCAGTCTTACACTATAGCACCACCTCAAGACTAGTTCCAGAAGACCAACCTGGATAATGTGCTGCAGTCTCTGAGTTGGACTTAACCCGCTAATTTCTGAGACCAAGGTTCAAATATTACCCAATGAGCATATTTAGGACTCTATTGTTTGTGAAATATCTTATGTTACGAAGGGGCTTCAGGACCATGAAGCAACTTGCAGTGATATCACAGGGATACTCCCCACTGGACATAAATAGCACAAATGTGGTGGAGCTACATTAGAGGGAACAAAGAAGCACACTAGCTAATAGCTTTTAAACAGTGCAACAATAAACTTAGAGCCTGATATAGCTCAGATTACCATAAGTGGCAATAATTATTATTAAAACACAATACTTCTGTAAAACCCTAAGCCTGAAAACAGTTCATGACAATGACTTCTCCTTGAACTCAAACTCTTAGATGTGGACATGAAACCACATATCAAATCAATTGCTAAGACACAATTATACAAATCATATATGATAACATCACATAATTGTAATATTTAAAAAAACACCAAATGCTGATTCTTTCCCCTTTGTAAAATAGGAAGTAAAGGTATATTTCCCAAAGGCATTTTACAATTAGATAGGATTGCCTTTATTGTGGTTTGATCATTGCAATTCTGTACAAAATTCTCACTCAATGCTTCATGCAATAATGATGCCATGCAATCAAGTCAATAGGTCCTCATGTCAAAACAGCTCCTTGAACTTTGCTGTAAGCATTTATGGAGGTATGATGGAAAGCACAGGACAGAACTCAAAAAATAAATATTTTAAAAATGGAAATAATGGGAATTTCAGCAGAGCAGGAGGTCATTCAGGCAGTGTGTCTGTCACTTCCCACATTGCTGAATAATCTTCTAATACTTATTGCACATGAATACATGAGTGAAGAATGCTATCAAAGGGTAGATTTGATGTATGAAACTATATCTCAACCTGAGACTGTCTGGGAGGTTAATTACAGATATAAAAAGGAAATTTTACACAAGAGAAATATTATCATTATCATTATCAACCACAAACTGAGAAAATCATGTCAGTGGAATTCCAAAAGAGGCCTACGATGCAATTTGTGCAAACTATCCCACAAACAATCACTACTCTGCATTAAAATTTCTCTTCTATTTTAAAGTATCTTAAAACTTACTTTTTCCCAACATTTTAGTTACTTGTTCCAGTAGCTATTTATATGGTTCCATATCACGTTTTGTCTGACTCACATCTCAGCAGCAGTTGTGACATTTTCTGCTATTAATGACACTTTATAAATTGTAATTGTAGGGTTGTAAAATCAGTTAATCTTGGTTTTATGAAGTGTGCCCTTCAGGCCCATAGGTGTTAATATAAAAAGGACCTGCTAGTATGTCCCAAATTCATTAAAATCACGACTGTAAACTTAGCAATAGTTTGCGTGAGCAGAATATTATACCGAAGCAAATGTCCTTGGAATGTAATTTATTTTACACAAGTGAAGAGACCAACTCTCACATATGTATAAGAGACCGAGAGTCAGACATTGGGTAAAAACAAGGACTGCAGATGCTGGAAGCCAGAGCCTAGATTAGAGTGGTGCTGGAAAAACACAGCAGATCAGGCAGCATCCAAAGAGCAGGAAAATCGACGTTTCGGGCAAAAGCCCTTCATCAGGAATAGAAGCAGGGTGCCTGCAGAGCGGAGAGATAAATGAGGGAGGGGGGGTGGTGAGGGTGGGGAGAAGGTAGAAAAGAGTACAATAGATGAATGGGGTTGGGGATGGAGATGATAGGTCAGAGAGGAGGGTGGAGTGAATAGGTGGAAAGGAAGATAGGCAGGTAGGTCAGGCCAAGAGGGCGGTACTGAGCTGGAAGGTTGGAGCTGGGATGAGGTTAGGGAAAGGGAAATGAGGAAATTGGTGAAATCCACATTGATACCATGGGGTTGAAGTGTTCCAAAGCGGAAGATGAGGCGTTCTTCCTCCAGGCGTCGGGTGGTGAGGGAGCGACGGTGGAGAAGACCCAGGACCTGCATGTCCTCGGCAGAGCGGGAGGGGGAGTTGAAATGTTGGGCCACAGGGCAGTTGGGTTGATTGGTGCGGGTGTCCCAGAGATATTCCTTAAAACACTCTGCTAGGTGGTGTCCAGTCTCCCCAATGTAGAGGAGACCACATTGGGAGCAACGGATACAATAAATGATATTGGTGGATGTGCAGGTAAAACTTTGATGGATGTGGAAGTCTCCTTTGGGGCCTTGGATGGAGGTGAGGGAGGTCTGGTCACAGGTTTTGCAATTCCTGTGGTGACAGGGGAGGGTGCCAGGAAAGGAGGGTGGGTTGCTGGGGGGTGTGGACCTGACCAGGTAGTCACAGAGGGAACGGTCTTTGCAGAAAGTGGAAATGGGTAGGGAAGGAAATATATCCCTGGTGGTGGGGTCCGTTTGGAGGTGGCAGAACTGTCGTCAGATGAGGCCGTATAGGACATTGGTTAGGCCACTGTTGGAATATTGTGTGCAATTCTGGTCTCCTTCCTATCGGAAAGATGTTATGAAACTTGAAAGGGTTCAGAAAAGATTTACAAGGATGTTGCCAGGGTTGGAGGATTTGAGCTATAGGGAGAGGCTGACACCGTTTTCCCTGGAGCGTCGGAAGCTGAGGGGTGACCTTATAGAGGTTTACAAAATTATGATGGGCATGGATAGGATAAATCGGCAAAGTCTTTTCCCTGGGGTCAGGGAGTCCAGAACTAGAAGGCATAGGTTTCGGGTGAGAGGGGAATGATATAAAAAAGACCTAAGGGGCAACTTTTACACGCAGAGGGTGGTATGTGTATGGAATGGGCTGCCAGACGAAGTGGTGGAGGCTGGTACAATTGCAACATTTAAAAGGCATTTGGATGGGTATATGAATAGGAAGGGTTTGGAGGGATATGGGCCAGGTGCTGGCAGGTGGGACTAGATTGGGTTGGGATATCTGGTCGGCGTGGGCGGGTTGGACCGAAGGGTCTGTTTCCATGCTGTGCATCTCTATGACTCTATGATGTGGTTTATGCGAGGGTTGGTATGGTAGAAAGTGAGCACCAGGCAGGTTCTGTCCTTGTTACAGTTGGAGGAGTGGGGTTTGAGGGTGGAGTGGCGGGATGTGGACGAGATGCTTTGGAGGGCATCTTTAACTACATGGGAAGGGAAATTGCGGTCTCAAAAGAAGGCGGCCATCTGATGTGTTCTGTGGTGGAACTGGTCCTCCTGGGAGCAAATACGGCAGAGGCAGAGGAATTGGGAATACGGGATGGCATTTTTGCAAGAGGTAGGGTGGGAAGAGGTGTAATCCAGGTAGCTGTGGGAGTCGGTGGGTTTGTAGAAAATGTCAGTGTCAAGTCGGTCGTCACTGATGGAGATGGAGAGGTCCAGGAGGGGGAGGGAGGTGTCAGAGATGGTCCAGTTAAATTTAAGGTCAGGGTGGAATGTGTTGGTGAAGTTGATGAATTGCTCAATCTCCTCGCGGGAGCACAAGGTGGCGCCAATGCAGTCATCAGTGTAGCGGAGGAAGAGGTGGGGAGTGGTGGCGGTGTAACGACAGAAGATGGACTGTTCTACGTAGCCAACAAAGAGACAAGCATAGCTGGGGCCCATACGTGTGCCCATGGCTACCCCTTTGGTCTGGAGGAAGTGGGAGGATTCGAAGGAGAAATTGTTAAGGGTGAGGACCAGTTCAGCCAAATGAATGAGAGTGTCGGTGGAAGGGTACTGTTGGGGACGAC
This sequence comes from Chiloscyllium plagiosum, assembly GCF_004010195.1. Classification (NCBI taxonomy): domain Eukaryota; kingdom Metazoa; phylum Chordata; class Chondrichthyes; order Orectolobiformes; family Hemiscylliidae; genus Chiloscyllium; species Chiloscyllium plagiosum. Next base: position 60,559,730 of record NC_057722.1, read on the forward strand.
GGGAGGGTCATGGTTGAGGGGGCAGTAGGAGGAGGTGTCTCCGAGTTGGCGTCTGACTTCAGCGGTGTACCACTACCACTGCACCCCCTTTATCCGCTGGTTTGATGGTGAGGTTGGGAATGGAGCAGAGGGAGTGGAGGGCTACGCATTGTGAGGGTGAGGTTGGAGTGGGGGAGGGGGTTAGACAGGTTGAGGCGGTTAATGTCTCGGCGGCAGTTGGAAATGAAGAAATCGAGGACAGGTAATAGGCCAGCATGGAGTGTCCAGGTGGATGGAGTGTGCTGGAGGCGGGCAAAGGCATCCTCGGAAGTTGGGCGGGAGTCCTGATTGTAAAAGTAAGCTTGGAGCCAGGGGCGATGGAAGAAGTGTTCGACGTCACGGCATGTATTAAATTCATTGATGCGTTGTTGAGATTGACAAAATGCACCAATCTGCTTGAAGGATTTTCCAAGGTAACATTAATCCATTACTGTGCATTAAAGAACTAATCTTTCAAGTTATTCACAAGTGCTAACTCCAATAAGAGTAATAGAATGATGACTTTTATCTCAGGTATGCTTGAATTCAAAAGTGAATAATTGTTGCATCACTTCTACAGATCCACAAGTTAGATCATATCTGAAGTACCTTTCAGTCTTGGGAATTGCACCTCAGGGAGGTTACACTGCTTTTTTTAGATTAGATTAGATTCTTGGAAGGAGTGCGGGAGAATCAATGTTTCAGGCATAAGCCCTTCTTGAGGAATTCCTGAAGATTCCTGAAGGGCTTATGCCCGAAACGTCGATTCTCCTGTTTCTTTGATGCTGCCTGACCTGCTGCGCTTTTCCAGCAACACATGTGTAAGCTCTGATCTCCAGCATCTACAGTCCTCACTTCCTCCTTCTTGGAAGGAGTACCAACTCACAATGATGAAAACGTATTGCTGGAAAAGCGCAGCAGGTCAGGCAGCATCCAAGGAGCAGGGGAAATCGACGTTTCGGGCATGAGCCCTTCTTCAGGAATTCGTTGGATGCTGCGCTTTTCCAGCAACACATTTTCAGCTCTGATCTCCAGCATTTGCAGTCCTCACTTTCCCCCAACTCACAATGATCCCAAGGTTTTAGTTTATGCAGGCCAGGCCATAGCCAGCCTTTGTATTCCCATGAGTTCCAAAGCATTTACAAAGGGATTTAACAGGGCAGATGCAAAGCTAATTTGTATTGAGGGAAAACTGGAAAAAGACAGATTAGCGCCCCCTGTCAAAGATTGGATATTTGGATTAATTACGTTTTCAAGACTGACACTGATGGAACTTTGTTATCTAAGGCTATTAGTTAGGATATAGAGAAAAGGTTGGGAGATGGATTTAAGGATTTAAGGTACAAATCAACCGTAATCTCATTGAATGGTGAAGCAGGTTTGAGGGACTGAATGGAATCCTCGCATTCCTATGACTAACCATCATATGTATTCTTCATATGTATTATGTATGGGTAAATATAGATATATATATAGTACAAACAAATATATTTGATGGACAAATATATTAAATGGCCATTTTATAGTGTGTATAAGCATATATACACACACACAAGATAATACATGTTTACTTGCAAATCTCAGTATTTATCTTGCACAGTTTAGCATGAGCATAAGAAAAATAAATCAATAAATGAGTCACTTCGTTAGATGTTTCTGCAATAAATTTTGTTTTTTTTTTCTGTATGGTTTTGATACAAGTGCAGCAAGGAGACAAAACACACCAAAACAAAACCACAGTATACATACTGATAACAAATATACAGCAATTCCATAGCCAAAGTTCAAAATATACAGAAAAATCAACCAAAATCATTCCCGGAAAAAAAAAGTAAAACTCGACAGTATTACAACTCAGACTACAGAGTTAAAACAAAAGGGCAATTCACAGGGTTAAACAGTACCAGGGTAGAGTTTGTACTGAAACTATCAACAAGCAGTGAGAAGTATTGTGAAACTGGAGGTTAAATGTGAAAGAACAGAATTTACTTTCCGACCTCTGTCTGTCCACTGGTCCTTGTTAATATTCATCCATTGATTTCAGTGAAGAGGTCTCCATACCTTTATTTGAGAAGGTACAGCACTTCTGGGCTTTGTGCTGTATGGCGTCAATTTCATGCATGTTTCAATGTTTAACGAAGGAGCTATTCCCAGATATTATAAGCCTGGAGTCACTGCTTCTTGTAGCTGACCCTTGGACTAGATCAAAAAGATATGGTGAAAGATATAAGACAGTTACTGTGGACTTTCACTGACATTGCAGGACATTAGGCGCCAAACCGTTCATTCACAAACAACATGAAAACAACGCATTGGATCATTAATAACAAACAGTTGACATGCAGTATAGAAACTTCAGCAAATATTGAAAGAGAAATTTTGGCTAAAACCAACCCCCATCAGTTAGGGGACTGACATACATTAACAGCATGAGTATTAGAATGCTGCCAATGCTCCTGCCTTTCATCTGTGCCACTCAAGTAAATCCCATACCCTCCTCTATTTAAGCATAACCTCTCTCCTGAAGACAATTCAACTTCTCAAACTCATCACTGTCAATGCATAGAAAGATGGAAGAGCTCCACCAAGTCAAACACACCACCATTAAGTTTGGAATCATATCAGTTGTTCCTCCATTTGTTGCTGGATCACTATCTTAGAGCTTACTACATCAATGCACAGTGAATGTTCTCTCATCACAGACTGCAGCAGCAAGAAGGTTGCTCATAATGACTGGTGAGTGCAGAACCAGGCCTCATACTCTAAGGATACAGTATAGGCCATTTAGTACTGAGATGATGAGAAATTTCTACATCCAGCAAGTGGTGAGCCTGTGGAATGCTCTGCCCCAGAAAGTAGTTGAAGACAAAACACTGAATACTTGCAAGAAGGATTTAGATGTAGATCTTGGGGCTGAAGGCAATGGGGTAAAAATTGAAAACAGGGCACTTGATTGAACTCTCAGCCATAATTTTGTTGAATGGTGGAGTAACCTTGAAAAACTGAATGCCCTACTCCTGTTCATATCTTCTATGTTTCTATATTTCCATGTAAAGCTATATGCAGATATTTCTTTCAATATTCCATCTTCAGTAAGTCTGTCAGCACTTGAGAAGTAACCCAGTAAAATATTACTGGGTAGAAGAAGGAGGCAGGTCCCAAATCCAATCACATTTTGTGCTGTTGACACCAATTGGATTCACAACTGATGTTTAATTAAGAACACAAACCATCGCCTATTGTGCCCCTGAAGAATCTGAGATGTAATAGAAATCTGGACTTTTTAAATTGGATCACTTAATGGGTTTTAATTCATTGCAGGTCAAGAAGGTCAGCGATAGGGAGCTTTTATTTTGGAGTGGTAATATCCTTACCTCTGAGGCAGGAGACCTAGATTCAAGTTCCAGTCTTCTTCAGAGGTATGGAATAACAACACTTAACAAGTTGACCAGAAAGTATCTAACAGCAGGGTTCTTCTCCACTCCCTGCAGTCCATTTTCTTTTACCGGTGGGGGTAAATAAAGGATAACAAAACAAAGTCACCAATGACTTCTGACGCAAAAATGTATTGCTAAGGTGGCAGGAAGGGAGTTTGTGTCTTTCTATTCAATTATTTGCCTTCCCAACCACCTTCCTCACCATCTCCAGAGAGGGGAAATAAAAACCACACTCCAAGCACAGTTCTGTAAATCAGCAAAAACTATACGGATCTAATTCTGTCAAAAGGAGAGAAAACAAGCTAACATTGGCTCAGCTATGATGAAGTCATCTAGACTTGAAACATTAGCTTGCTGTCTCTGCAAGGATGCTGCCTGATCCATTGTAACTTCCAGTATCAGTTGTTTTCAGTACAGTTTCTAGCATCTGCAGTAATTTGCTCCTACATTCTAATTCTGTCAATATCCCATCTGTTCTTCTTTCTTTTGAGATGAAAGAATGTGTATGCTACAGCAGCAAAAATCAATGGCCGGACAACAACAAAAGTAGAGTGATATTGACAACAACTATATCATAGTCCTTAATATTTCTCAACATATCAATACAGAAAACGTCCTTCAAAATTTGTTGGACATCCACTAACTTAAGTAATTCATAAGTAGGAGGATGCTTCTCTGCTCTGTAATGAAACTTAATCAAAAAATAAAATGCCTTCCCCTTCATCTGCAATGTGACTTTCATTTGGCGCAGTGACCTGTGTGTTTTTTTCAGTGTTCATTTCAACTAGACAATTGAAAACAGTTTAAGTACTTAAAAAAATTATACTAAAGGTTGTCACTTCCTATCACAAAATTAACCTTGGCATATGATAGCCTGAGGCATACAAAAGATATACTGAATCATGTTCCTGAAATTATGCATCAAATAATATCAAGGGATTTACCTTTCCTTTAAAATAATGACAAAGAGAATTCATTCAAACATCAGCTTTGATGATTTCAGGCAAGGTCAAGGCCTGAATTCTATTTGCCCCACAAACTGACATCCAAATAAAACTCAGACAGGTTTAATGAACCTTGTTTAAGATTTATGTTTTCAAATATACTCTGGTGCTTATGACATTCCCTAAAATCAATTCGAATGATTGATGCTATTCATAAAATGAATTGGAAGCAAGGGACTTATCAGTCTTCACATAAGATGGGGGATGGGAGATTTCCTCTCATTGTTAGGTGCCAGAAACATCAAATATTGTACATTGGAATCTTGCTTTATCGGCATATTTAAACAATTGGAAGCATTGTTCTTTTAAAATTTGTGTTCTGAGCTGTTAGTAAATGAGCATTAATGGGAGCAGCTGTGTTCTATTTTATAATAAATAACTTTCATAGCTACAGTCCACTGAGACTGAACAGCTGGGTGATTGCTTTTGCCTGGCACTGACTGGATGGGCAGAATCTTCTTTTGTTGTGCTGTAGAACTGCATGACTATGACTTTATGACTCTGTCAGATGATGTAACCAATTCAACATGACCAATATCATAAGAAAAAGGTGGAACAACTATGGCCAGCTCAAGGTTGATCTCCAAACCTCAAGGTAGAGGGAAAAGATAAATGGAATTGGTAAAGACTCATGTTGGTCTAATATGACTCTCCAAAGTTTAAAGTTTAAAGTGCATTCCCAACTAAGTAGGCATAAAATATATTTTGTTCATCCATACCAAACAGCTAAAATGTAACCCATAACTGGGAAGGACAGAAAGTCATGCTATTCAGTACATTTGGTTGCCATCCAGGCTTTGTCCATTCATACCCCTACCAACACCAAACTCCAATAAGCTCCCAATTCCTCAGAACATGCACTTCAGAAACAGAAACATTGAATGAATTTGCCATTACTTCTTCAACCAGCTCATATGAATATACGAATGAGGTGCAAAAGTAGACCATTCACCACCTTGAACTTGCTTTATAATTCAATGAGATCATGGCTGATCATGGTTTATGTTTCAAATGGCACATTCTCACCTACTCCCAATGTCTTTTGCTTCCCTTTCCCAACATGAATCTACCTACTTTTTGCCTTAAATATATTTAATAATCCAATGTCCATTGCCTTCTGCACCAGAGAGATCCAAAATTGCAAAACCTCCAGAGAAGAAACAATTTTCCTTATCTCTGTTCTAAAAGGACAACCCACAGTTTTAAAATACTGGCTGTCAGTTCTAGACTGACTTAGGTGAGGAAATACTCTTACCATGTCAAGAAAATTTAGCATCTTACATATTTTAATAAAGTCACCCACAATTCTTCTAATCTCTAATGGAAACTAACCCAGCTTTTCCAACCTACTCACTCATTCCATTTATTCATCTGGTCAACCTCCTCTAAAACACCGACAATGTATTTCTGTACTTCCTTAAATAAGAACAAAGCTGCACATAGAATTTGAAATGCAGTCTCTCCAGTGCCCTGTATATTTGAAGCATAACATCCTTATTTTTATATTCACTTCCTCTCATAATAAACAGTAGTATCCCATTAGCCTTCTTGAATGCGTGCTGTGTACAGACTATCATTTTTTGACTAATGCACTAGAATAGGAGAAAGTGAGGACTGCAGATGCTGGAGATCAGAGCTGAAAATGTGTTGCTAGAAAAGCAAGGAAGGTGCCTATCACCCTCACCTTGTCACCCTCACCTTAACCTCCTTCCACCTATCACATTTCCAACGCCCCTCCCCCAAGTCCCTCCTCCCTACCTTTTATTTTAGCCTGCTTGGCACACTTTCCTCATTCCTGAAGAAGGGCTCATGCCCGAAACGTCGATTCTCCTGCTCCTTGGATGCTGCCTGATCTGCTGCGCTTTTCCAGCAATACATTTTCAGTAATGTACTGGAATGCCTAAATCCTTCTGTATCTTGGAATTCTGCAATCGTTTTCCTCTTAAATAATAATCTGTTTTTGCATTCTTCCTGCCACAATGAGAAACTGCACATTTTCTTACATTATTTCATCAACCAGATTCGTCCCAGCTCACGAATGTACTTCTATCTGTCTGCAAATTCCTTGTGTCTTCTTCACAACATAATTTCATCCCTATTTTGGTGCAATTGGCAAATTTAGCTGCAATGCTCTTATTCCCCTCTTCTAAGTCATTGACATAAATTGCAAAAGCTTGAGGCTCCAACATAGGTCCTTTGGGATAACACTTGTCTCATCTTCACAATCAACAAAATACCTATTCATACGTACTCAGTTTTCTGACAGTCAGCCAATCCTTTATCCTTGCTAACATCCCTGAGCATGCCCTCTACATTTTGAATTCTATTCCATAACATCATTAATACAGTGTCAAAAAGTGTGGCCTGGAAAAGCACAAGTAGTCAGGCAGCATCCAAGGAGTAGGAGAGTTGACATTTCGGGCATAAATCCTTCATCTGCAATGTATTAGGCTTATTAACGAAACATCGACTTTCCTGCTCCTCGGATGCTGCCTGACCTGCTGTGTTTTCCCAGTGCCACACTTCTTGACTCTGATCTCCAGCATCTGCAGTCCTCACCTTCTCCTAATCATTAATACAGTGTTTAACCATTTAAACAACATACACAGCAACCTCTTGCTAACAGTGCTCCGTGTTTCTCATACTGTGGAAAGTCCTATTTCACAGATCATTTCAAAACTGAAATCAATGGATTTTTGTTGATTACGGATGTTGAAATTATGACAATAAGGTGATAGGTATGAAATTGAATTAGAATTTAGATTAACTTGATCTTATTGAAAATCTGGATTGGTATCATAACTTAAATGGTCTCATATTTCTATGGTCCTATGTTGTATTCTGTTCATTCAGCTGTCTTTTTTTGACTTCCATGAATCATTAACTATTGGTGTTTGTATACAGTACTTTCCTCCACTTCAGTTAATCTGTATAATCAAACATAAAAGTGCAAAACTATTTTGATATTGTCACAGATGAGACAGTCTTCTTTATTATTTTGTGGGACAGGGTTTTTTCTAGCAAGGCCAGTATTCACTGTCCATCCTTAATTTGCCCTCAAACTCAATTGCTTTCTGGGGACACTTCAAAGAGCAGTTAAGAATTAACCAAGTGTATCTGGAGTTACGTTTAGGCAGATAGGGAAGGACTGCAGATGTCCTTCCCTAAGTAACCTCATTGAAACAGATGGGATTTTAAAAAAAATGACTGTAGTTATCTTGGTCACCATTATGAACCCTATACATTCAAGATTTATCAGTTGAATTTATTTCTATCAGAGGCCTTGGTGGTATTTCAACCCATTTTTCCAAGTAATTAGACCAGGGCTCTGGATTACTAGATTATTGACATTACCAATGTGCCACATTTTATTTCATATTATTTAAAATTTATTTCCTCTCCTTATTTTACTGATGAAGTTGAATCAGCCGACATTCTCTGCATTGACTTTCATCTGTCATATATCTGCCCATGTGCTCCTAAAATTTATTTCTATCCTCCTCACTACATTGAATTTCCCCATCATGTACAGTTGTAATATGCATTTTGCAGACGCAACAGTGTAGTGGTTATGTTACTAGTTTGACATTCAAGTATTGTTCCAGCAGGGTAGCTTGCTTCACTTGAAAAGAAAATCTGGGTATCAATAAAAATGACCAGAAAACTTAGTTTATTATTAAAAACTCAATGTGTTCATTAATGTCTCTTTGAGAAACCTGTTGTCTGTTCTGAGCCAGTACATGACGCCAAACCCACAGCAACAAGATGGACTCTAAACCGAACACTGGCATGCATCATGACAGAGCAATGAGGGGTAGACATTTCTCATTAAAGTAACAAGTTTCTTTAATCTTTCCTGGATATCCTAAGCATTCATTCCCCCATTACAAAAATCACCTTTTTTTTCCCCATTTTGATGTACAAACATCTATTTGCTTTCTCCTGCAGAACCCTTCATTTGAAATTTGGGGTGCTTTCCAACACATTTAGATTTGTACTGAAAAGTATATAAAAGCTGTCATCTTAAGTAATGTGGTCAGTTCTGGGTGTCCACTCCAAGAAAAACACCAAAACGTGTTGAAAAGGAAAATGGGAACCCGATGGCACTTCATACAGACATAAGATTGGATATCATTTTAGAGTTGCTATATTATAGGACTAATAGTACTGAGAATGAGAGTTCAAATACCACAATGGAAGTTTGAGAACCCATTAAAAATATTTATAAACTGGAAACAGAAACATGGTTTCAGTAACAGTGAGCATGAAGCTGTTAGATTGTTGGGGAAAGGTTGACTGGTTCAGTAATTTCCTTTAGGGAAATATGCTGTTCTGGCCAGTGCATGCTTACGTGTGATTTCAAAGCCATATTAAGTTAATTGACCATTAACAGCTCTCAAAGTAACTCACTCAGTCATATCAAATTTCTATCAATGGTTCAAGAGGACAATCCACAATACTGATCTTGCCAGTGAAGTTTGTGAATGAAACAAATACACCACAATGACAATATAGAATGCAGATCTTCAATTCTGTTACTCTTGGTGCCAGACATTGCATGCAGTTAGAACACGACAAAATGTGCACAGATTTGGAAAAAAAAACCACAAGGAAATATATATATACATTGCAATAACAAGAAACATATTTCAAATATTTTTTAGAAAGACACTGCACAGGCATGCATTCTAGTAAGTCAATTCATGGATGGGAGTTTGTGCAATAAGTCATACCTGTGACTGGTTTCAATTCTGATTTAAAGTCAATGTTTTGAGGCCACGATAGCGTACATTCAGATGTAAGAAGCAAGAGTGAGCCAGAGGTTCAGACTTAATATACCCCTTTTAGAAGTTTATTTTATCTGCACAATACATTATTTTAGTGCTTGAAAGTTTTATGCCTAAAGGAAGGCAAGGCAATATGCAAATAGCAAATTAAAGCAGAGGTATGTACTAGTAGATTGCTCCACACTTGTGAGGTACATTTGAGAGGTGGTGGGGTGGAGATTGGGGACACTTCTTCTAATCACTACCCCTCTCTCACTATTCTTATCAGCTGTGATTCTTCCCAATGACATCATATGACTCCAATGAACATCATTGAACTATTATCAATTAGTATAGGCTGCCTTCAGTAGAAACTGTCAACCAATCCAGCTTCAATATTCAAAGCCAATCTTGGAGCAGTGAGCTTTCATCCAATTAAGAGATGCAAAGGGAATAATTTAATATGCAAACTTGTAATTCCATACCATCAAGTTGAAAATAACTGCTCTTTATCATACTGTCAAATTGAAAACATTATTTACAGTAAAACAAACAATATTCAACTTGATATTAATATTGTTTTCACTTTCACTCCTTGTCATTATTGGGTCCTCCCACCACCTCAACTGAAAAACTGCCTTTGAAGTTAAAAATAAATTTTTCAATGAGAAAATGAATCTGTATAAAGTCCATGAGCAGTTTCAAGAAAATTACTGTCACTTTTGCTGTGTAGAATGACAAAAAGATACATTTCCCTCAGGGCTCAGATAGCAGTTGCACCCAGTAGCTTCTATCTTATAACTGATGTTTGAATACACCTTTTTTCAATGTAAGTAAACTTCATTTTTCCCAACAAATATTGCAATTTAGGAGTCTTAAAAAATTGCATGATCATTAGTTGGACAATATTATCAGCCAGAAAGGAAGTAAAGTAATTAGTCTTCCTTGTATGTGCCCTGCCTAATTTCTAAAGGAAGGGCTTTTTATAGACTAGTTCAAAAACTTGAACAGTTTACATAAATATTGTTGGATAATCAGAAGGAAATATAATCCAGTCCTTCAAAACATAAACTGTGTAACTTTTGATAACAATAATAATTCCTCATGCCTACACAGATATAGTGTTGAAAGATGAAGGGGCAGCAAACATTACTATCATAAAGGAATTGTTACTTATGAAATGAACTAAAGTTGTAAATTTCACTCATTAAATCAGTGAAAGACGCTATAATTCCTAAGAGCCCCACACATCTTTGTCTACCAGATGTGATCTGCACTTTATCAGCACAGCTTGATGTTTCTGCTCTCAAGATGGTGACACACAGTGCGGCTGCAGTTTCAAATGTCCACCTCCTTCATTTTTGAACAAAAAGACTGTGATTATCAGCAGGGTATTCAACACTGAGTTGCATCCCATCCAAGCCCGTCTATAAAAATGTATGCACAGCGGGGGGGTCATTATGTTAGACGGCAAGGAACTTGGCTGATTGTATTATGTTGTCACTTGTCTAACTAGGCACAATGGGGCTTTTGCTAACCTGACCCGTCAACACTCTGATTACAACTGGCTACTTTAGCACAAATTAAGGACTGAGTCTGGGTTGTTCTAGATTTGTAAAAGGCAACATGTTGCTTTTACACATTTTTGAGGCTGAGTGCCTTTTATCAGGTCTTTATCAAGCCTCTAAGGTCAAGCATTCATTAAGTTCTGAACGTATAACAAGAATGTACTCAATAAACTGACACAACTCTTTCTGCTCTCAAGGTTCAACATTATAGTAATATGTATGTCAACTTGAACTTTCCTTTTGGCTTTGTGTTAAATTTAATGTCATTCTGGAATATTCACACTCACACCTCATTGTAATGTATTGGGATTTCAATTGGGTGGAGTGTATTCTTTCCAAAAGAAAGTTTTTTTTTGGCTTAATTTACTGATTAAAAGGAGCCCTGCAATAAATATCTGGCAAATTCTTTTTGCAATATAATTGTAAGTGCATGAAACTCCAGGGCAGTATGAGTTACACAGAATCACCCCATCCACTCATATCCCTGTGATAACACAATTTTGGTCTTCCTGAACAATAAAAGTTTGCCAAACATTTATACAGGAAAATGACAACCCTTTAAGAATGAAAAGAGTGAAGTTTGAAAAAAATTAAACAAACACATTGCCTTTTTTAATGTCACGTGACAGCATTTTTTTTCATATAAAAGAGATCATGTCCAAGATCTAGCTCAAGGGTATGAGGGTCAGTACCCTTTACTTTGGGGAATTATCTAGCTCATCATTTGCAATCAGTGCCTCTGATTTCCCGACATACTTCCCTTTACTTCTGCCTTTGTTGTAGGTCCTGTGATTTCCAACAATGTCAGGCATTGCCTGCTTGGACTGATACCCCATCTGCTCTGCTGGTGGCCACTCCTCTTGGTGTTGAGTCATCTCTTCCTCTGGGTAGGCAAAACTCTCATCCACCATGAAGCTGTCATCCACGTCGTAGCGTTGATACGTGCTCTGGCTCAGGGCTTCCTGACGTGCTCCAATCTCCAGGCTACTATTCCAAATTCCATATCCGAAATAAATGAGTAATCCTAGCAATGGGAAAACAAAACTGCCATCAGGAGTAGACTCAAAAATTATATTCAGATGAGAACCAGATATTTGATGTGATGATATGTTAGGACTGTGGAGGTGGGGAAATGCAAATGGAGTGATTGGAAGGATCTTTGAAAGAGCGAGCAGGGGACAATGGGCTGAAATGACCTTCTGTGCCACATGATTTTGAGGAATTTCTTTTTTTTAAAAAAAGCAGGGAAGGCTATTCAACAACTCACATCTCCCTAGCTGTTCCATAAAGATGGCTACTGAGTGTGTTCCTTCCAGTATCACAATTGTATTTATGTTTAGAAATTATGGCACAATTCTTGCTGACTCATGGTCTCTGAAGAGTTTGGCCTTGGTAACCAAGTTTGTCTGAGTTATTGAGGGAACACTATGACTTTAAGATTGCCTCCAAAGCTTCCGCCTCCCTGACTTGGGACTGTATCTATTCCTTTACCTTATCTGGGTAAAAACCCTGAAACTTTCTTCCTAAGAGCACTATGGGTGTGCCTATACTAGGGGACCATTCATTAGCAGCAATCTCAATGGCAATAAATGCAGGATAAGTCAGCATTTTTCAATGGAACAGTAATTTTATAAATGCTTTCCAGTTAATCTTGAACCAAGTGGCCTCAACAATCCTCTTCTTTCTGCAATCAGCTGATATCTAATGCTAAACATGGCATTTGAGAATCAATCACAGAATGATACAGAACAGAAGGTGCTGTTAAAGAGAAATCCCATTCATCCCAACCCTTGTTCTCTTCTATAACTCTGAAATTCTTTCTATCCTAAGTAACTATTTCATTTCAAATCATAACAACAATTGAACAACATTTATTTTGTCACCATCCCACTGTTCTTTTGCCAACTAACTTATTTGTATCCATTTGAGTGATTTACCTGCCAAACGAAAAGGTTGCTCTATATTTATGAAAATGCCTCCTAATGTGAGCTCTCCCCAGAAAATCTCCTTTCAGCATTTTCATATTTTTCTCTAATCGTTACTTCCTGGTTGCCCTTCAAATGAGAAGGCATAAAGGGGATACACAATATGGGATAACGCGATCAAAAAGATGAGGAGAATAATCAACAAAAATCTAGCCTAACAACATTTTGTGTCTGGGACACCCTTTTATCTTTTTGGGAAAATGATTCATCTTTTGATTTCAGCCAACCTTCGTCTCCTTTCAAGGGTACAAGAATTGTGTTTGCAAAGTGGATTGGGGTCATCTTGGTGGCAGCAACTTGCAATTATGTAGACCTCTTTACATAGTAAAATCTCCCAAATTGCTTCCAATAAATTTGATACTGTGCCACAAAAGGCAACATTAGGATAGGATTGGTCAAAGAGGCAAGTTTTAATGAATCTCTTGAGGAAAGAGAGGAAGAGAATGCTTTGGGAAGGAATTCCTAAAAGCTTAGCTGTCAAATATGGAGTTTGTAACGCTGGGGATGCTCAAGAGACCAGAATTTGAGGAGCACAGAGATGTCAGATGGTTGTCAAATTGATGAAGGTAACAAAGGTAGCATTTGGGGTGAGACAACATTGAAATGTGAATACAAGGTGTGAATTAAGAAGCAAGTTCAGAGTAAATAGTGCATGATACAATACTAACTTATTTTAAAATGCTAAAAAGAGAAAAAAAAAATCTAGGCCTAACACAGTGAACCTATTGTGCCAGTGACATCACATATGCCCTGTAATGTTTGGAGGCAGAATTTTATGTCCAACAGGATTCAGTGACCACAGGACACTTTAGGGCATGCCCAAACAAACAGAACCCAAGCATGCTTAGGCTTCATTAAAATTGTTTGGGCAACTTGCTGCTTTCAGTTCACAGGCAGGTCACCTGATGAATGTCAGGGCTTTTGCCTCACAAGCACCTGACAGAAGGTTATTAAGCTTAAATCCTGTGATGGCATGGTTGGGGGTTTGGCAAGAGGTGGGGGAGGATAGCGGTTGAATTTAAGTGGAGTCACGGATAAAGAGAGTGAATTCTGTGGAGAAGAAGAGACACAGCTACTTCACTTCAGCAAAGTCATAGAGTCATAGAGATGTACAGCACAGAAACAGACCCTTCAGTCCAACTCGTCCATGCTGACCAGATGTCCTAACCTAATCTAGTCTCAGTTGACACCACTTGGCCCATATCCCTCTAAACCCCTTCTATTCATATACCCGTCCAGATGCCTGTTAAATGCTGTAACTGTATCAGCCTCCACCATTTCCTGTGGCAGCTCATTCCACACATGCACCACCCTGTGCGTGAAAAAGTTGCCCCTTAGGTCCGTTTTATATCTTTCCCCTCTCACCCTTAACTTATGCCCCCTAGTTAGGATTCGCCCACCCCAGGGAAAAGACCTTGTCTGTTTATCCTATCCATGCCCCTCATGATTTTATAAACCTCTATAATATCATTCCTCAGGCTCTGACACTCCAGGGAAAACAGCCCCAGCCTATTCAGCCTCTCCCTATACCTCAAATCTTCCAACTCTGGCAACATCCTTGCAAATCTTTTCTGAACATTTTCAGGTTTCACAACATCCTTCAGCTAGCAAGTAGACCAGAATTGCATGCATTGTAAATTTAACAACAAAAAAATGATATTTTCTAAATATTTCTAAGCATAGCATGGCATTTAAGTATTGGTATCCAATATCACTGACTGGCCTAAATCTGGTCTTAGATTCCTTTGTGACAATATGTAAGGGTCATAAGATCTGTTTTCAGTAGCTTCCAAGGATACTTGAAAAATGGGACAACCCCATATCACTGCAGATCTTTAAGCATGGAATTAGAGCCAATGAAGCTATGCTCATTTTACGTCTGCAGAACAGACATTGCCATTACTGGCATTGGTCACTGCCAGATTAGATACAGGTCTCATAAGCTTCCACTTAGTCCCTTCTCTAATAAAGTGCATGAGTCTTAATTTGAGATTACTATTCTCTCAGCACCATTGTAACATTTGTGTTTATTAGAACTGTTTTTATGGCCTCTGCAAGGTATGATTTGAACTTGTGTCACCTTTTGTGGATGCCCTTTTGTTGCACATTGGAGGACCATCAAACCTGTGGATTTTACACAACAGAATAAGGCCACTGCCTCCCAGCTACCCACCACCCCACACCACACAATTCCCCCAACTGCCCAAGCTCAAACAAGCTTCTGTATAAGAAAATGTCTCTCTCACTGTCCTTTTTCATTCTCCTTTTGGCCAATATCAAAGGACTGGGCTAAGACTGACCATAAATTTACTTAGGATGCAGCAGAGAGAAAACCATCAATCAGGTATCACCTAAGGGACATTGTGGAAGTCCAGTCATTAATCTTCCAACATTACAATTATAATTTCTAGAAAAAGCTTTGAGGCTTTCTATATAGTGTGCATTTGTTAAAATTTCAAACACTAGCACAGTGATATTTCTGCATGGATGACACTAATTGATTCATAGTCAGATCTGATGCTTTTTATTTAAAGATGAAATTAGAATACTTAGCCCAATTTCAGCATCAATAATGTACTCTGAAATATTTAACCATGCTTACCTACAAAACACCAGACTGCAAAGCGGATCCAAGTTATACTGGAGAGCTTCAACATGAGGTACATATTTACCAACATGGCAAATGCAGGCACGAAGGGAACACAGGGAGCCATGTATGGCAACTTCTTGGGGTTTTCAGGTTGCTGTAGGATCACAAAGACCAGTGAGCAGATCAGCAATGCCATCAGGATTATCAGCAGGATGGCCCACCAGCTCCGATCATAGATGTACTCCTCCCCAAAAATGGCAAAAGAGCAGAAGACAAACATCAAGACAAAGAGTAGCATCACACAGGTGGTAACTGTGCGTCCTGTGACAGTGGTCGGACGATCCATCTTATTGGGCAGGCCAAGCCGAATCCTCATCGTGTAGTACCGCGGTCCAATCAGCTTCTTGAGCTTTATTAAGTATATGTTCTCAGATTCATCTGCTTCTATTCCTGTGCTCATATCCACGGTACCATAGTTAGGATGATTCACGCTATAACTGGACTTGTCCTGTTTCCCAATAAGCATTTCATTGTCGCCCAAAGATGGCAGGTTCTTTGCTCCACAAGTGTTCTTCCCAAGGCCAGTGTAGTCTTCCCCTTCACTCATAGGGGAAATGGCTTCCTTCTCACACTCAGCTAGCACTCCTTCCTTCTTCTTAGTGCCTTCCTCCGATAGGAACTTGACAAAGCCATCAATGTCACTCTCGGGCTGGTAGCGCAGAAGCAGAACACACACCGATACCAGGGTGTAGGCTAGAAGGGTTCCAATGGACATCATTTCAATAAGGTCCCGTAGGCTGACCAGCAGGGCAAGAAGACCCGCAAGGAATCCTGAAACAATGCAGGCCACAACTGGGGTCTCCGTGTAGTTACTGACATGGGCAAAAAACCTAGACAACCATAACCATAAATATTATAGCACAATCTTATAGAAACATAGATTACAGCTTTGAAGCAGGATGTTTATGTCAAACAATCTTTTCTGGTGTTTATGATCCCTACAAATCTCCTCCCACCCTTCTTCATTTCCTTCTATTCCATCATCCCTCATTAATTTACGTAGCTTCCACTTAAAAGAATTTCTGCTTCTAATCTCAAATATTCCATTTGATTATATATCAACACCTTATATTATATCTGTAGCTACTTCACAAAGCATGATCAAATATAGTTGCCAAAGAGTCACAACGTTGGGCTAAAATTTACAACATCAAGATGTAGGCTAAGGATGTAAAAATGTATGATTTCTGAAGTTAAACTGTTTCCATTTTGCAAATGGTCACTTTGAATAACAGACCGATGTATTTAAAAGAAATTCTGAATTAGTAAGAATCTCTCAATGTCATGACAGTGAATCTGTAAATGCAATGTATATGTTGTATGGTACACCTCTGTTATTGTGTTGAACTCTAACTTACAGCCAGGCCACAACTTATCCAAGATTTCCTGATTGTGAAGAACAGAAAAGAAGCCATTTGACCCATTGGCTGTGCTGGTGAGTTTCCTATCTGGACTGCATAATCTATCACTGTGGTCCATCTGCTGGAATCTCATATGTAACCTTTTAAAAATATTTATGGACTCTGCATCTGTGAGCACTCAAGATGCCCTATAATAACATGGACATGCTCTTTCACTAGGCTGCTGGACAATGAGACCAATTGTGTACTTTTGTAGCAAAATGAGACAAAGCCAGAATGGCTGATGTAGTGGAGGGAAGGACAGTAGCTCATTTCATATCCCCAACTGCAAATAATCTCAAAACTGCTTCCCTTCACAGTTATACTCTCCTGCATCATAAGTGAGGGTCCAGAGTGTGAGGAGAGACCACCGACCTGAAGAGTAGACCATCATCAGCCATGGCATAAATCACTCTGGGCATCGGGAAGAGGGAGCCCAGGAGACTGACCGTCAGTCCTGCCACCGAACCAATCGCAACAATGTACTTGGCTGCGTGGAATCCGTGTAGTACAAACATCTCCATGAGTGGAGATTCCGTGTCAATGGCATAATAAGGCACCATCAGTGTCAGGATAATACTGACCTAGTAAAGGAAGGACAGACATTTAACACTGTCAGTAATATGGTACAATGAACACTTACCATCATCCACAGATTATCTATAGCAGGCAGAGGCCTAACCAGCAGAGTCTAGTGACTACCTTAAAGCAACTGATGCATTCCCATGACAGCTGACCATGAGAAGATGGATATCAGGACATCATTTTCTTTTTGAAAGGCCTATCATATATAGAATTATATCAAATCATTAGCCTATTGTTCAGCCCAATTGATCTATGCCAGTTTTATGTTGATTCCATCAGCACCTATCTGTCATCTCTTGATAATCTTCAATCCCACCAAACCAACTTTCCCCAAATCCCTCAATCCCTATATCCCTCAAAACCACCTTCCCACATCCCTTAAATCCACCTGTCCAACTTCTTCCAATATTCCTCAATTATTTCTTTCTCCAGAAATGCACCAATATATGTCCATCGCAATACCTTTGACTCAATACCTATGATACAAATTGATCACTCTTTGGGTGAACAAAATCAACCCCCTTTTATTATTGTAAAAAGTTTACTAATTTTAACTTGTCTTGATCTTAATGTTTGAACAAACACATTTTAATAATTCCTTTTAAATTACTCATTAAAGTATGTATTTTAATAAATGTTGTTACAGTATATTAGAGTTTATTCCAATCTGTTAATGGTTTGATGTTAAGTCTATATTCAGATATCTCTGTTACCATTGTATGTCTGTTATTCTATCCCATCTGCTTGCGTATTACTGGAGGGACTTCTGGCAACTGTTCAACTGGAGCATATTGCTGTAGAGTACAGTGTGAATGCTGAAATAAATGCAATGGAACATTTAACAGGAACAGTCAGGGAGGCTCTCAGCCAGATATCAGCTGTGTTATTCACTTTCTTGTCTCAGTTTTCTCCTTCACTCAACATGTATCAGATTGGATATTCAACTAGCAATGCAATCCAGAAGACAATGGCTGTTCTGTTCGAGAGATTCTGTGGCTACAATTGAA
Source organism: Chiloscyllium plagiosum (assembly GCF_004010195.1). Taxonomy (NCBI): domain Eukaryota; kingdom Metazoa; phylum Chordata; class Chondrichthyes; order Orectolobiformes; family Hemiscylliidae; genus Chiloscyllium; species Chiloscyllium plagiosum. The sequence continues at coordinate 60,578,150 of NC_057722.1, forward strand.
GGCTCAGTATGTATAACAATGAAAACCCCCCAACCCAGATGTTAGCAAGGTCAAGTTCATTCCTGGTCCATGTTCACAAGCCTTATAAAAGAAATGGGGCCAGTGGGGCTCAGTGACCTGAAATGAGGAAGGGGAAAACCAGTCAATGGTCCCATACCCAATCCTATTGGATAACAAAAGTGGCAAAGTGAACATCATTCTAAATCTTGCATGTGATGCCTCCAATGCTCAATTAGACTTATATTTAAAACTTTAATTGAGGGAACACAAGGCAATTGTATGAATTTTTATGTCTTTTTTACGAGAAATACACTTGTATTCAGAATTGCTGTGCAGGCAAAACTGGGAACTGCCATTCTTATGAGGAAATGCAGAAGCAGGATTGAGGTCTTAGAGGAATGGAAGGCAGATTGAAGCGAGATCTAGGGCCAGGCAAAGAGATAAACAGATTCTGGATTAGTGGTGCTGGAAGAGCACGGCAATTCAGGCAGCATCCGAGGACAGACAAAATCCGAGGACAGGCAAAATCGACGTTTTGGGCAAAAGCCCTTCATCAGGAATAAAGGCAGAGAGTCTGAAGCGTGGAGAGATAAGCTAGAGGAGGGTGGGGGGGGGGAGAGAGTAGCATAGAGTACAATAGGTCAGTGGG